>NC_073692.1:10266095-10310667 GCF_029784155.1 Uranotaenia lowii | reverse complement strand
ACAGAACTGGGAAAAGCTTGCCCACGCTTCGAAACGAGGCGGCGTGACGGTGAAAAGTCACATCCTAAACTCATGGGAAAGCCTCGGCATTTCGCGAAAATGTTATTATTCTTATATGGCGACATTTCCCGAAAAATCGCACACACTCACATTCACTCACAGAATAACAACAACGACGAGGCTCAGAGTAACAAAAAAAAATCAGTCATCAATCTGCGGGTGACAATGCCTCCTCGTTGGATGGCTTTCTGGCATCTAATGTTTGTTGGGTCGGTGAAAAATTGCCCGCAATAAGAAACAGATGGTGTGGTTTTCTGGGGTGATGAGGGAAATAAAATAGGAAAATCCGAGCCTTTGAGAAAGCTCTCCTACTACAACAGCAGTAATCGTGTGTTTTTCACTATGGTATTTTTTGGGGTGTCTCTCTCCCTCCTTTCTGAAGTCAGGAAATGGGAATATTTTCTACCGGAACAGGATAGAAGCAGTATAATGATAATTATTATGAGGAAGAGAAAGAAAATGAAGATGATTTATAAATATCTCTTAGGTTCAAGATTCTACTGATTGTCGAAGCATAATGATGCATCACTTAGAGGAGAAAATGGCGATTAGTAGTTTCTTTTTTGGTTTTTGATATGTTCTAGTTCATTATTTGCAGATATTTTTTCTAAAGATGAAGAAGTTTTGTATTTATTTAGTAAAATGTCAATAGAACTGGTATCTCATTGAAAGCAAATCCTGTTTAAAAAACGAGTATATTGAGTTTCTAATTTGGGAATTTTGGTATTAAGAATTATTTTTTGATATTTCATGGCTTAACAATTCTTTTTATTTCAATTTTTAGAATCGTGCTTATCTTTTTTGTCATTTCCATCTCTCGTGTCTTTTTAATTTTTCGCATTTTTCCATTTTTCAATCATCTATGTAAGTAGTGAAATTGCCACATACCTACTTACAAACGCCACACGTACACATCCCAAACACTATTCAATATCTAGTAGAATTTGAGCCTTGAGGTGAAACATGTTGCACGGGCCGACCAAAAAGCTCAATTTCAATTACCATCATTTTAACGTCATTGTTCACAGCATCACTCATCCGGGGCCCTTTTGTTGCCTATCCTACGACGAGATGAGCCCGTGCCATGCCATGCCATGCCATGTTCAAAATTTTGGGAAAACAATGATGAGCAAACTACACCGGAGAACAATATGGTGGCACCTCGGCGTTTTCGGACCTGCTTCATAAGAACATGTTCAGCCGAACGCCGCCGATATTGGAAGCCCCCTCGGAACTAAACTGAAATATGAATGCGGTTCCAAACTTTCTAGGTATCAACAAAGGATTGGCCCCGGTGGCTGACGAGGAGGCGTCCATCGTCAGTGGTTGTTGGTTTGTGATGTTGCAACAGCTCCGATGGCTATATCGACCGAAGACAAAAGGGTGTTCACACGAAAGTGGTCAGTGGCGTAGCTTCATTCGGCGGAATTCGGAAGACATACTTACATTAAACTGGCTCATGACAATCGGTGACCTTTCGATAAAAAATGACCTTCTGAATGCTTCAGCTCAATTGGTTCAAACACGAGCTGGCGCAATCGACTTCAAATAATTATTTAGATTCTTGGCAAAATGTATGTATTGTCCGACGCCATCTTGAAATCCAAGATGGTTTCATCCGCTCAACTTAAAAATGCTGCAATTGGCTGAAAATCACATGTAACCCCCACAATCTTATATATAAAAATGGAAGCGTTTTCTTTGTAACACCATCACGTATGAATGGCCGGTCGGAATTAAGTGAAATTTGGTATCCGATGGTTTTTCGGGCCAGAGATGATTTGTATAATAGTTTCGAGATTATTACTTTTTATTGAAGGGGTGCTCCTATACAAAATCAACTAGAAACGGGACAACACTAGAACAATTTGAAGACGATTTTCATAAAAAAATTTATTCCAGAGCACGAAGAAGTAAAAGAACTTTAAACAATTTCCAACGATTTATTAAGAAACGGGTAAAACGAAGTAGTATGGGTATAAGTTGGAAGGGCTCAACGAGTACAAGTCGAATTTCGCTATCTGAGACCATCTTTTCTTTTCCAACCTTTATATTACTGATAAACGCTTGAAACCCCATTATATGGATATTGGGTGAAAGGGCTGAACAAGAAGAAGTCAAATTGGCCGCTCATATTTAAAAGGCTGTAAATGATTAAAAGCCAATTGAGAGCCTCACAATATGGGTATTAAGTTAAGAAGTCAAATTTGGTATTCTGACGCTATCTTCAAATGTAAAATGGTGGCTTTGGCTTTTCTTTTCAAACCTGTATTGAAACCCCCATAATATGGGTAAAAGTTGAAAAGGGCTTAAGTAGAAGCAGTCACATTTCGCTATCTGACGCCATATTGAAATCCAATATGACGATTTCCTTTGCACATCAAAATACTGTAGGTAACTGAAAATCGTATGAAAAACGCTTAACTTCAAAAAGCTGTAAATCACTGAAAATTGCATGAAATTTTAATGAAATTTTCGACCATTTACAGCATTTTAAAGTTCAACGGTAGTCACCATCTGTGAGACTTCTACTCGTTTAGCCCTTTCATCCAATACCCAAATGTGGGTTCGTTTACAGCATTTTGAAGTTAATCGGGAGCAGCTATTTTGAATTTCATGAGTATCAGAAAGCGAAATTTGCCTTCTTCTATTTTAGCCCTTTCGATTTTCAATCATTTACAGCATTTAAAGTTCAGCGAAAGCCGCCATCTTGGATTTCAAGATAGAATCAGATAGCGAAATTCGTCTTTTTCTAGTTGAGCTCTTTCATCCAATACACATATGGTGGGGGTTTCATGCGATTTCAAGTCCTTTAAGTAGATCATTTTAAATTGAGATGAAAGCCGCCATCTTGGATTTCAAGATAGCGCAAACAACGCAAGGTATCATTCCACCGGACATTTACAACCAATCCCTAGTTTGTTTCACTTCAAAAGTATGTCCTCATTTACGCCATTTATGATAAACAACTGAGAAATTAGAAATCATCCTACGCGTGTAATTGGTTGGCTTGCGAGGAAAACTTCAAATATTTGCTATTTACATGGCTAATTATAAAACTTATTAGTTGGTTGCAACATCGAAGAGCACAAAATGACGCCATGTTAATGGATTCCCAAAGTCAAGTACTTGAAAATATTTTATAGGCCTATTTTCTATCAATTCCATTATGTTTGCGATGCCATAACGAAATGTTTTATACAATAATATTCATTGAAGAACTAGCTGACCCGGTGTGCTTTGCTACACCTTCTAAAAATCAATAAATTGTGTGAAAATAATTTCAAGGGGTTTGAATATAATTTCAATATAAATGAATTCTAGATAACTTTTCAATGACAGCTTTCACATCATATTACTATTGAAATAAAAAGAAGATTAGATTTTACGAAATGTTGTTTTAAACATGATCTAATTTTTTGTTCAAAAATGGTTTTAAATTCGATATCGTCAACTGGCAACATGCAACATGCAAAACTTTTCAACTTCAGGCTTCTTAAATCTTAATGCTTACAGATAATCATATTTCTTGTACATCAAAAGTTTTAAGGTCGATGGGACACCAAACTGACGTAGTCGGAAAAATTATTGGTTTTACCAGTTATTTTTAAATTAACAAAAGCATGCAAATTTCATCCTACTAAGAAAAAGGAGTAAGTTGCAACAAGCTCTGTAATTAATAAAAAAAATCATATGAAGCACATAGAGCACTGATTGCAGTAATTTTTGGTTTTGTTCGAATTAAATTTTACATTTTTTCTGTAAATATTTTTTTTAAGAAAGTAGTGTTAATGTGCTGCATACATTTAGGGGTAAAAAACACTCCCAAATATTCTTTTAGCTTAAATCATGAAAATAAATCTTAGGATGGATGAAATTTTAATGTTAACAAGCGCATAATGCAAAACAATCATATCCCAGCATATGGAAACGCCATTTGTATTTGTTGCATTTTGCCCCAACTGAATTATAAAAATATTTATTTAAAAAAAAAATGGTGACTGTCCGAAAAATAAGTATGTACCAACAGTGTTAGTATACGACAAAAAAAGCAATTTTAAGGTTGTACTAGGTACAAGGTTGTACATACTAGGTAAAGTTTTTAACGGCATCGAAAAATGTATGGGAGAGTGGGGAATCATGGGCCACTTTTTCGTTGTTCCATAACTTTTTTATTATAGAAGATAAAATGAAAATAAAAAATAGTATGGTTTTCTACATTTTCAAGGTATCATAAGGTATTTTTCTAAAATTTTTGATAAGTTATTTTCCCCAAATTCAGCAAGCAATAGTTTTTGGATTTTGAATCATGGTGAGGAATCGTGGGCCACTAAATCCAAATTAACCAAATAACATGCAAAGTTTATGAGTTGACCCAAAACAAATTTTTCGTAACTATTCATTTGGCATAAGAAAACTTTACAGATAGGGAAAACGAATATTAAGTTCTGAATGTGTATAAAAACATAAAAATATAGGTGGTTCAAGATGTGTGGCCCACGATTCCCCACAAGCTATGATTTGCAAATTGGTTGCGTTTGTGTGACTTATTGATGTTTCATCAAAAATTCATTTCCACGTGAAAGATCATGACAAAACTAAGATTATAAGCGTATGAGCATATTTTTGTTATGCACTTTAGGTTCCCCATCGATGCGATTAGCGTGTGTATTTTTAATTATGTAAGTAAATTTTTCTAACTTTTTTAAGCTTGATAAATAAAATAAGCATATGATGCGTATTTAAGTCAACAACATATAGAAATATATGCTCACGCAAAGCGACGACGATGACAGTTGGTTCGAGATTTTTATCTCAAAACACATCTGAGATATTAAAAGTGGCCCACGTTTACCCATGGCCCATGATACTCCACTCTCCCCTATAAATTTGTACATTTATTGCTCGATTTTTAATTTTTTTTTATGAGAATCAAAAACTTTTAAAAACTCTTTGAAAAACGATGTTAAAAACTATGTCATCATCAATTTGTTATCATTCAATGATAACTTAATTACAGTATATCGAAATAAAAATTGAATGAATGATGTGGTATACAAATGTTGCATCTAACTCTGCTTTTGCATGAGGCCCCGTTTGACGATAGTAAGATGTGATATTGAGATCTCGTTTTATTTCTTTCTTTCCCCTGCAACCCTCGTGGGGAGGGTAGTGCACGAACTGCCATAATAACATTTTTCGTAACCAGATAACATCACATTTCACATAATTTGATTGATAATATGATTTGCTTGATAATATAATTTGCTTGATAATTTTTCGAACTATACACACTTTCCTTTTTTCCGATATTCCTCTGAAAGAAAGAGAGGTCTTAAATCTTAACAATACCTCTCATGTAAAATATGTTTTCTTTAGCTTGAAAATGTTAAATACTGTCCAATAAAACCTCCCCTATTCCCGACTCTTTACTGTATGGAATCTCTACAAAAAAAAACATTTTTCGTACCCAAAATCTTTAAAATTTGGTTTCATTTTTTGGATAAGTCCTCAAGTTATACAAAAAATTCTGCGGAACTCATTTTTCCCTCTCTTATCCCTCACTGAAAGGTGGGAAGGGTTTTTTTTATAACCATTGAAAAATTTCTTGTACCTTTTTTTCTCCTGTAAAATTTAGTTCAATTGATTAACACAAACGTATGACACCTCTCTTCTCTTTCCTATCCCGAGAGGGGAATCAAATCATCTTAAAAATATTTCTTGTATTTAAATATTCTTCCTAATTTGTTACCATCTGCTATATTAGCACTCGAGTTATTGAAAAATGTATAGGAGCTCCTCTTCCCCCTTCGTATCGAATCAGTGAAAGGAGGTAGAAGTCTTAAATCATAGACATCAAAGAATCATAGAATCAAACATAGAAAAAAATCAATGGAGGACAGATAGGCCTCAAAATCGTGAAAACTTGACTCATAGCCTTATACCTTCCTTTGTAAAAGTTGGATTTATTTGCATGGTTTATTATCGAATAATGCATTAAATTGTATAGAAGACCCCCTCTCTCCCCTTTGCATCTCCCCAATCAGAGAAAGTAAAGTCCCAAATAATTGTAGAAACATTTCTCTTACACTTATAACCACCCATGTCAAATTTGCTTCCATTTGATTGATTAGTTCTCGAATTTTGCGAAAAATTGTTTGAAAGGCCCTTCCCCCTTTTCTATCTTCACACTGGAAGGAGAGAGGAGTCTAAAACCATCTTTCAAATATTCTTCCTACCCATATTCCCTCGCGTGCGAAATTTGATTCCACTTGCTTGATAAGTTCTCGAATTTTGCAAAAAAAAAATATGGGAGGACCCTTCCCATTGTCTACTCCTCACTGGATAGAGGGAGGAGTCTCAAACCATCATTAATATATTCTTCCTTCCCATAACCCCTCGCAATCCACATTTGGTTCCGATTGCTTGGTAAGTTATCGAATTGTGCGGAAAATTGTATTGGATCCCCCTCCCTGCTTCCTATTTCACCATTGGAAGGAGGGAGGGGTACCAAACCATTTTAAGAACATTTTTCGTAACTAAACAACCATACTAGGAACCTTCCCCGGCCTCCAATACCTCCACCTGGCAAGTTTCACACAATTCGGTTCAGTAATTTCCGAGTCTATAGGGAACAGACAGACAGAAATCCATTTGTATATATGTAGATGTTATCCGCGGAATATTTTTGATCTGTTTTTTCCCATAAACATGTTTTAAAAAGATTTTTAAAAGCTTTCGTGATCAACATTTTACAGCCTAATGATCGAATATTAAAAAATTAGTTATGATGACGTTTCTAGAAGAGGGCCAAATAGCTGGGTTTTAGCTTAATAGGAGTTCTGGTGAATGATTATGATTCATGCTAGAGTTCTAACGAATAGAGTGTCTTACCCGTGATTTCCCGGTCAGGAATTCCCGGGAATTAAAAAAAAAATCGGGAATTATTGAATCCCGGGAAACGCTTAGAAATTCCCTGGAATTCCGGAATCTAATAATATGTGCTAAATTACTTAAAATGTACACGATATTATTTGGAAAAATGCGTCAGATTGAGCAAGGAAAATGATAGTTCTACCATGGCTTTGTCTTGAATATTATTTTTCTTAAATCTGGTTGATACATACATTGAATTTGATTAAAACGTTTTTTTTTTCTGAACGAAAACTTAATGTAAAAGTGAAAAACGGCAAAGAATCTATAAAACCAAACAATTCCAATAATGAAACGCTACGGAAAGAATATGAATGTTCTATTTTGCAGCACCCATCATTTAGAACTTCTGTTTCGGATACTGTTGGCAGTAGCAAAATCATCAGCAAAAAATGACTTATTGTGGAAAAATTTACGATATTTGATGAATAGCCTCAATTATTTCAAATTTTTGTACCAAAATCAGACCAGTTTTCCAGTTAAAGTTTTTTGTTTTGGGTCTTGGGTTTGATTATTGAATTTTTGAGGCATTAAAAATGTTTGAAATGTGTTGCGTTAAAAATTCCGTGTTTTCTAATTTAAAAATACCATATCGATAAGGATTCGTACGCAGTAGATGGTAAAGATCTTCATTTTCAATTTTTCCCGAGATCCCTAGAATTCCCATGAAAAAGGTCGTCAGATTTCCCGATTCCAGGAAACGCTAACATGGTCGGGAAATGGACACTCTACTAATGAAGTTTTGCTGACCATAATTAAGCTTAAATTGTTACTTGGGATGCATTAATGGGCTGCTGGGTTTTATACAAATCTAATCTAATCTAATGATCCCGCGCCGATCCTCCGGTGCATAGGGCCGTGGTAAAAGACCTCCACTGTTGACGATCCGGAGCCAGCGTCTTCACCTGGTCCCAGTCAAGATTCTCGTCGACAGTTCGGATTTCAGTGGCTAGGCTTCGCCGCCACGAGTTTCTGGGTCTGCCTCTTCTTCGATGTCCTTCTGGATTCCAATCTAGTGCCTCTCTGCAAATCTCGTTTTCATCTTTTCGCAGCGTGTGCCCAATCCATCTCCACTTACGTTCCCGAATCTCGATTTCTAGCGCCCTTTGATGACACCGGCGATGTAATTCCTCATTCGAGATCCAGTTGCCAGGCCACCAAGCGCGGATGATGTTCCGCAGACAGCGGTTTACAAATACTTGCAGTTTTCGCGTCGTTACCGCGTATGTGCACCAAGTTTCACACCCGTACAGCAATACGGATTTGACGTTTGAGTTGAAGATTCGGATTTTTGTTCGTAGAGAGATCTGGCGTGACCGCCAGATGTTTTGGAGACTCGCAAACGCAAATCGGGCCTTTCTGATCCGGGTTTTGATGTCTTTCCTGGTACCACCATTAGGCGTTATCTGGCTACCAAGATACTGGAAGCACTCCACTTTCTCAACTTGTTGCCCAGCTACCATGAAACTGGAGGGATTTCCTGTGTTGATCTCCATCGACTTGGTCTTTCCGACATTGACTTTGAGACCTGCTGCCTTGGAACTTTCGGTGAGGTCGTCGAGTTTGCTCTGCATGTCCGGTTGTGTTTGGGCGAGCAAAACAATATCGTCAGCCAGGTCAAGGTCGTTCAGTTGCTCCATTGTTAAAGGATTCCACGGCAATCCTCGGTTCGGTGCACAGTCGATCGATCCAGTCAGAATCTCATCCATTACGATGAGGAAAAGTAGCGGTGATAAGATACATCCTTGTCTCACTCCAGCAGTTACCGGGATTGGTTCGGACAAGACACCGTCGTGCAAGACCTTGCACGAAAATGCCTCGTACTGTGCTTCGATGAGATGGACTAGTTTCTCTGGGACCCCTCGTCGTCTAAGAGCCGCCCAGATGTTTTCGTGGTTAAGTCGGTCAAATGCTTTTTCGAAATCAACGAACACCAGCAGAAGAGAGTCCTGGAATTCGTTGATTTGTTAAAGTAAGATTCGTAGCGTTGTGATGTGGTCCACACATGATCGTCCGGATCGGAATCCAGCTTGTTGCCGTCGGAGTGTAGCGTAGCGTCGATTTCCTCCTGGATCCTGTTTAGGATCACTTTGCAGAGTACTTTGAGGGTTTTACAGATCAAAGTTATGCCTCGCCAGTTACCGCACTCTGTCAGGTCTCCTACAGAGACCTGACTCAATTTATACAAATTGAGCAAAAAAAAAAATGAAAAAAAAAAAAGATTTTTATTCATTTGTGCGATATTTCCTTTTCTCATAAGAATATCTCATGAAAAGCAAAAACCTCTCACTGAAAACGTTGTTCATTCTTTGAGTTCATTTTCATAATTAGATATCTTTTTCTTATGGCGCTACTTCATAAGAAAATCTTATAATGTATTTTTTAGGATATTTCTGAGTGGAGGTTTTTGGAAGTTTTTGGCTAAAATACTCCAATTATGTGTTGTAAGCCAACTCGATTGAATAATTCTACTGAATCAAAGCAATCGAAAGATTCCCTTTAATTCAACCACGGTTAATGAAAAGTTCAGATACCGGTATTCCGATAGCAACTAGCTATATTTTTCAGAGAGCGTTTTCGATAAAAATTAAAATAACCGTGCTGAACCGTTGGCACGTGTTTTTTACGTGCTGGAGAAATTTTTATCAATATTCGAAGAAAATCTAATATTTTCGAAATTTTTTAAATCAAATCCTTTTTATAATGTTAGAAATGAGCGAAAACAGATTTTGGGAGAAAATTTGCTCGTGAAAACCATACGCAGAAACTGTTAGTGAGCTCTCCATTAAAATGTTTTATTTGTTCTGTTTGCGAAGTTTGGAAACTTTTATAAATTGAACATATCAATCTAATGAGTATTAAAATAATATTTGAAGTAATGTAAAAGTTTTTATTGAGTTTTTTTGGCAATAATTTAGCAAAATGTAACAAAAAAGGTGGAATAATAGAAACAATATTTTGTTTGTGGGGAACGGTAGAAATGCAGCATTATAGCTTACATGTATTTTTCTTCGCGACAAATGATATCTTTTCGCGACCGAAAAATTGTAGATGTAAATGCTAGACTAAGGGTGCCAGATTTTTTTTAGCACGTATCCGGTCCAGACAGAATCGAGCCATTCTGTATAAAAACCTGAAAAAAATCGAGACATTCCATTTAAAAATTGATCACCAAAATCCGGGCTATACCCAACAAAAATATACAAAATAAATATAACACGGGTTAAAACCCTAAAAACCTAGAAAAAGAATTGAAAAAAAAATTTTCATCGAAATTCATCGACAGATTTTAAATTGTATTTTAGGTCCTAAAAAAATCTTATAAGATTATTTTTGCAAAACTTGCTCAAAAAATTTAGATTTCAATTTGAAGGTTTGATGTCTCTAAATAAAATGTCAAAAATGGCTCATTCCCTTGGCACAACTCTGCAATACTTTCTGACACACGAGCCTAGCAGTAAGTCATCAATATACAGTCGATTGAGTGGTTGGGTTGCTTAGAGAGTGAAACAATAACCAATAATTATGGCTCATTAGGCAGCACCATCTCACAGACCCAACCCAACGCTGAATTGATGCCAAATATTGAATAACAAAAATCGGTTCACCAGAAAAAGGTCCATCCAAACCACATGCTTTCGGATCGGTCGCCCATCTTTCGATCTCCACCATTGGGGGGCATCATGATAGATATGAAGGGCCTACCGGAAACCCTGACTTTTATCAAAAAAAAAAAAAAAACCGAGCAACTAATTGCATTTCGTTGGGCGATGCTGTTGTTTTATGGTGCGTTTTCGTCATCGTCAGCGCCTGCTTTGCTTGGGCTGCGAAACCGAACGATTCCGTCCAAATGAAGTCGGCCGCATGCTTTGATTTGGTTGGTTTGTTATTTATGAAAGGTGAGTTTATTGTGTTCGAGAGTAAAATAAAGTACAACGTTGTGATGCCATGTGGGGCGTTTTTTCTGTTACTGGGAGCCGATGTTTTCTGGATACAGGACAGGCAGCTTCCAACCATATTGACCGAACCTTTGACGATCTTCATCAGCGAGCATCCCAGCCCAACCTGGTATCGTTCCTTTCGTATCTCCAAATCCGCAGTCAGGCAGCCAGGAGAAAGAATGGTGAACAGTGTTGCAGTATCCCAGCAACCACCAAAAAAAATAAAAATGGCAGGAGGCGAGAGAAAAGTACTAAACTTTTGCTTTGATCTTGCCCCGGGAAACCGAGAACTCGGGGAAAAAAAGTTAAACGAACCTTCTCTTCCGCAATAAACAAGCCGGAGTGGCCACGCCAGGTAGCCCAGCAGATCTGTCAGCATCGGTGGGGCGCAAACATTTTGCCAATATGGCACAACACATCACAACAGCAACACCAGCAGCAGCGTCAGCATCATCAACAACATCAACATCAGCAGCCCTCCGGAACCGGCAAACGGATAACTTTATTCTGATTTTATGGGAGTTGGTGACCAAGTTTCTTTTTCGCACTGTAAATTCTAGTCGTTTTGGACTGGAAATCGGTGCCAAATTTGCTTGTTGACAAGCAGAAGTCGGCAGCTCGCTTTCATATTTAATTACCTGCCTGCCTGACTCTGGTTTTTTTTTTTATTGGCAGCCTAATTGGCAACGTTCGACAAAAGTTAGACCTGCCGCATTCGTATGAGCTTCCTTCCTTCAGGAACATAAAAATCACTCACATGTGGAAGGCGCATTACGAGATAATGAGTGAGCAAGAAAAAGTGGGAAACGCATCCCCAAAATTATGTCAGTCACCACAGGACGAAACAAAGATGGAAGCTTTAAGGTGAAATTTAGGACATGTACTACTTCATTTGATTTAGTGAAAAGAGAACAATGGCATTCAATGGAAATTTATATATTAAAAATAGAAAATGCGTTGATGAAAAGAAGGTTTTTAATTCAATTTGACCATGGAATGTACAACTTTATCCAGATTATCAGTTGTAGCTAACAATTTAAGTTTTATTCCAACCTTACAGTTCGCTTAAGACTATTTCCTAAACCTTCTTTATAAGCCAAATCGCATTCCACGCTTTAGCACAACTACTTCAAAGCTAACATATGGGCGAGTTGTTAACGTCTTTAAAGCTAATTCTATACGCTATAATAAAACATCCAACAGAATAGTTTTATTCGACCTTATAGACAAGGTTGCCGAAAAAAATTCTGTGTTGACGAAAAAAAATTCTGACTTTCTGTGATTTTTCCTAAAAATTCTGTGACGGTTTTCTGTGATGATTTTTCCATTGATTTCATTCAAAAATAATGTCAAATCGCGTTTTTTTACATTTTACATATGAAAAATCAATAACCATTACCAATTTTATATTATTTTTCCAATTCAAAGATAATTATCCAAGATTAATATTGACTTAAAAAAATGAATTTAGAATAAAACGGCCAAATTTTTAATATTCTGTGAAATCTGTGAACATTCCATAAATTCTGTGCTCTGTGACACAGATTCTGTGATGAAAATTGGCTCAAAATTCTGTGAAATTATAGATTTTTCTGTGATTTCGGCAACATTGCTTATAGACATAGCTTTCAGAAATCTTTCAGAGCCCCCTTAAGACCATCACAGCTCTTTTAAAACTACGTCATGGAATCTGATAGGAATTTAACCGTGAAATTTGATAAAAATTTTACTGTGGCAGCTGTGGAATCTGATTGAAATTTTACTGTGGGAGCTCTTTCTGGTGATTGTTAAAAATTCCATTTGAGTTATTTTAAAAATATTCTCATTTTCATTTTCAATATTTCTTAGCATGAAACATCCTGCAACCTCAGATTTCTGGTGAAATATATACGAAATAGCATCAAAACATAAGCGCCCCTTTAAAGAAAATTAAGGTTGACCACATTTTAAGTATTTTTTTTATTAAAAAAATAATTGTTTAAAGAAACTATAGATCTTCTCAAATGATGCCATTTTTGTTTTGCATTGAAATTCATTACCTAGGTATACAACAAATAGTACTGCAAACATTGTCAAATTTGTTGAAAATGTCTAGTTTTTAGTACTATAGTGTTATTTCCTGCAAGATGGCGTCAGAAATTTCGATTCAATTTCATATAATTTGTTGAGTTTCAAGCTTGCTTTTTTAAGTAAATTAAGCATTAATTTAAGATAATACTTTGATTTATTTCATGTAGCTGAACTTCAAATTTCATGGCGCCACAACGCTTTGGAAAACCATGTTTAAAAAAAAATGGCGCGTCACGAAACTAAATCGCTCTAAAATGAATTGCAGTCAAAATTTGAAAAATCAAATAAACAATGAATTGAATGCGATGGATTGAAAATTTTCTGAAATTTTCATAAAGTTTGTTAAAATAAAAGAGCAGAAAAATATGGTATTTTAAAAAAATCAGAAAAATGGAAAAAAAATTTCTAAAGAACAAAAGAAGAAAGAAAAATGTTAAGGATTGATAGAAAAATAGAGAGATCGATAATTTTTAGCAAACGAAAAGTATCGAACATGAAGTTAAAAAGAAGAGTTTCTTGTTTAAAATATTTTCGTCTCATAATCGAAAAAGTATTATCTGAACTTTATTAAAGCTTGTAAATTTCTAAATTGAATCTTGAATCATTTTCATGTATGAGGTATTCCCTAACAAAAAATTGTTTTATAGTATGTCCCGTTATGTCTAAGCACGGTTTTAAATGCACAGTATAAACACAATTTAGAAGTAAATGCAATCCAGTCATCGTAGGCCAGTGATCGAATTTTTGATCGAAGACTGTTCATTAGCTTTAGCCCTGACTGATTTTTTACAAGGGAAATATAGTTTCTAATTTCATTTATTGATGGATATATAGGCTAAGCCCGTCATCCCGATATCTTAAAAATTATCTTATTTATAGTTGTCTCCTTAAACACATACTGATTTTTCACTGTTTGAGCACTGCAGTTTAAATCTATAATATTACTAATGCTGTTAGCTTCTCTCTCGGAATGCTGGCTCGTTGCGACTGTAATTTATTCTTCGATTTTCAAGAGCGTAACGTCTACGAGCCTGTCTAAGAGCCAAGGTACTGGAATTAGCCGTCAATCGGGAACTCAAAATGGTCGAATTCACGATACCTCGATCTATTTTTAAAAAGAATACAAAATCGTTGATGCGGTGTCGGTGTTCTAACAAATCCAGATCCAACAAGTGACACAGATTTTTATACTCTGGTATGTCGTCTGCCCAACCAAGATTCCTAACTGCGAATTTCACGAATCGCTTCTGGACAGCTTCCAATCATTTTATATGTACATGTTCGAAAAGTCGAATTTCGATCTGACCAAGCTAACGTACAGGCTTTTTATTGTGTAGGGGTCTTCCAGCTCTCCAGAAAACCGCCTCACCCCTCCAAAAAGTGCAAGTCTGCCTGATACTAGGATATTCATGTGGTCCTTGAAAGTCAATCCGGAATCCAGTTTAACGCCCAAATCTTGTACGCTTAAAACTCTGCTTATGTTTTCTCCGCCTAGAGAGAAAGTATGCTGAATCGGTGCGAGGAGCTTCGTAAATGATATGACTGCGGTAGGTAATTTTATCACTTTTTTTAGTCTTTGGTAAAGTTTTCGATAGCATTTGCAGATTTTACATGTTTCTCTAATACGATTTGGTATGAGCTCAACAATGAGCTTGCAATGGGTTTCGTCATCGATGATAAAGCACACCGATTTTCCACACAGCAATTAATCATATTAATTACGAGTTCTTGGATTCTTATTTTTCTTATATGTCTTTAGACCCAATTTTACCTTGGGACGATGAACGGTGCTGTGAGGGGATCCAACTGTTTTGGCCACATCCTGAACTGAGGCAGTGTTTTTACTGGCGCATGCAAGTACGCATGACATTCCGGTCATAGTTTTGTCCACCGAATCCGATCTACACCCAAATTTTTTTTGTCTACGAAGCTGATTTCCGCTCCATACTTTTGAATGGAATATGGATCGCAAAAATGGCACTTTTTGACGAAGAATTACGTCTTACGGCAACACTATAGGGGGACCAATTGAAATTTGCAAACGAATCTTGGGTCACGAAAATACTCTCTTTAACAGACATCACATCAAAATATTATGACGTCATCATCAAGCCAAAATAGAAAAAAAGAGAAAAGAAAGAAAACACGGAAGCCCCGCCGTTTGATGGATTTTGATTCCCTGCCTACTAAAAGTATAAAAGAAAGGACTCGTCGGTCGACTCGATTTCATTCTCTGTTTGCCGTCGAACTGAACAGACGTAGGGGAGGAGCGGGCTATATGCGCCTATTAAGCAGAACTCTGATTTAATCAAATATCACATCAAATATGTGTACAAAAACTATATACACGTGTGCAGGCATCTGTTTTCTATACATTCAAGTAATTTTTATGTTCAAATTTTCTTCTGTTTCCAAGAAAACGATTTTATTAAAAGTGTTCTCTAAAATGCCGAACCTCAAATTGTGCGGGCTAAATGCGCCTATTTATGTTTTGAACAAAATTTCTGTTTTTGGGCAATATTTCCGTATAATTTCAATGAAACTGCTAGAAAGTAATCATTTCCGCACAACAAAGCTGAAGTTTTATAAAAATCGTTGTATATTATAATGTTATGGAAAAAAACAAAAGTCAGGGTTGCAATACTATGGAGGCAGTTCATCCATGATAAAAACTTTATCAAATCTGTGTTTAGATCTTCAATTCTCTCTTAAGATGTTATTCAGAGCTTAGATTTGAAGGTTCAATGATAAAAATCATTTATTTATTCTATTTAACCTGTTATTTTAGGATGGAGGCATTTTACAAACATGATGGGGGCATACAAAAACACTCTATTATTCCACCATATAATCATTATTAAACCTCCACAAAAGCTGAAATATGTTTTATTTCTAAAGTTTATTTAAGTAAGAAACAAAAACCATCCTTGTTTTTGTTTTAAGCTTCTTTACGTATAATTTTTAAAAGTCGAAATATTACATCAAAATGTATCAGAACCTTGTATGATTTTTTACATTTTTTTGAGCTTGTAAATTCATAAAATTCTTTCTTGCCTTATGTTCTAAGCGTGTCACTCTCAAAATGCACTAGTCAGATAAGCTGTCTAGTCAGCCATTTCATCAAACAGCCGTAGGGTCATTTAACCCGATAGGCCCATTTAGGAAACCTTTCCCCTAACTGCGCTTCGATCTGAGTTTGGATCGAGTGGTAATCCAACTCAGATATCAATTTGCAGTAGTTCAATGGCACCGTGGACCAGTTGCATAGACAGCGAACAGCGATGACGGTCAGCAGCGTAGACGGTCTGCAACCTAGACAACCAGCGGCGGATGCGTTCAGCAACTTCAGTGTCGATGGGCCCCAGTGACAGGGATCCGCATCCTACATGTCATCGCATGTCGCGATATCAGATTATGTTGCGTTGTCTAATCACATGGTCGGATTATGTTGCAAGGTCGGATTATGTCACATGGTTGATTTTGTGGCATGGTCAGAATTTGCTGTATGGTCTGATTATGCCACTGTGTCGATTATGTTAAATGATCGGACTACGTCACATGATCCAATTATGTCACATGGTCTTATTTTGTGGCATGGTCTGATTATGTCACAAAGTCTGATTTTGTCATTATGTTATTATATTGCATAATTCAATTTTGTTGCATAATCGGATCATGTCACATGATCGGATTTTAGTGCATGGTCAGATTTTGTTGCAAGATTGGATTATGTCACATGGTCCTATTATGTTGCATGGACGGATTATGTCACATGGTCGATTATGTTGAATGATCGGATTATGTCACATGGTCGATTGTGTTGCATTGCCTGATTATGTTGCATGGTCAGATTATGTCACATGGTCAATTTTGTTGCATGGTCGGATTATGTTGCGTGGTCAGATTATGTAACATGGTCTGATTATGTTGCATGGTCCGCCCAGCAAACATTAAATCGCATTAAAAATGATAGCTCAAGTATAAAAAATCGTTACTGCAAATTGTAATTCCAACTAACCCAAATAAAAGGTCGTAAAAATCGTTACTCGAAGTCGGATTAAATGGTTTAAATTGGATATGATAAAAAGTCTGCAGATGCAGTTTTTGCAGATTTTGAAGACGATTTCGTTCCTTTTTTTTCTCCCGCGTGGATCAAGTGAGAGAACGGAGGCTTCGACTTCGAGTTCTCTCTGCGACCATCAGTGCAACCAGATTGCTTAAACTCAGATAGTGTATTTGCAAGAATTGCACAATGACAGAGGCAGCAAATATTGTCGCTGGCAACGATTCGCATGCGTTGAGAGAAAAAAAAAACTTGTGCTCTCGTGCATTCTTTCAGTATGTATGAATATGGTGTCGAATATCGTCCAAATCGTATACTCTTAACGCCAAAAGTTTATAATATGTATGTATATTGCCTCCACTTTTGTAGGTAAATGCTGTTTTTTCAAGTTTTATAAGATGATTCTATAATGTGTATGAAACGTATAACAAAGTTGTTGAAAGATATACCTACAAAAATGTTTGCTGGGCGATTATATCACATGAACTGATTTTAATGCATGCTCAGATTATGTCTCATGATTAGATTATGTCACATGTTGATCATTACGAGAATACACCATACACAGTAAATTTTTGCCTCGATTTCCAGCAAAAAAAATTGCTGGAAATGTTCAGCAATCTAATTTTTTGCTAGAAACCAGCAATCGGTTTTCTGATTGCTGGAATTTTCAGCATTCGGTTGTGTTCTTGTCATTTCTGCTGAAAACCCAGCAATCGGATTTTAAATTGCTAGACTTTCCAGCAACTGATCTAGTTTGCTGGAAAATCAGCAATCGAGTTGTTAAATTGGAGTCTGTTCGTTTTCGTACGCTGAAAAAGGTGAGAATTTATTTCACGAACTTTGAATAGATTAATCAATTATTCTTATCTTCCTCTATATTATAGCAACCATGGTCTGCAGACATCAAGTCAAGGGTGAGTTTTCATGGGATAGGTAGATATTTCATAAAAGATACTAATCAAAACTCTATTTCAGGTGGTCAACACTTTAGCACAAAGCTTCCACCCCAGAGCAGAGCCGGTGATGTTATATTTAAAAAAAATGTATAGTTTTGGAAATAAATACCTACATAATTGAAAAAATGGAATAATTCTTATTTATTGCTCATCATAGGCACAGCCTGTATTCAATACTTAATTTCGAATTGAAATATATATAAATATATATAACTCCAAATACAGCCGAATATTTTGAAAAAAATAGCTGGTTTCCAGCAATCTGGATCGCTGATTTCCAGCAATTTGAATTGCTGGAATCCAGTACTAATGTTTGCTGATTTTTCCATCATTTCAAATTGCTGGAAATTTTGCTGGAAAGTCAGCGGGGCAAAAACTAGCAAAATTTTGCTGTGTAAGTACACTAATTCTATACAATTCTATACAAGCGATACATTGACAAGAAAAAAATTGCGTAATTTCACGTTTAGCGGTTGTAGCTAAACTACTACATCCTCAACTTTATTTTTTTTCCAACTGACTAAGCGAAATGTTGCGGAAAGTACACCATTGGTGCACGATATTTTTGCGCTTATCCGGAATAATGCTACAATTACCAGCAGACATCAGCTGTATAAACGTCCTCCGGCATGACCAATGTTGTAACAAAATCGAGCTCACCCGAGGGACACCCAATATGATGATTATGAACTTAAGACATAAGAAATATGTGTTTTGAATTCCTACTTTCTTTTATGTTTCTCACGCTTTAATTTTGCTTATTGCTACTGGTAATCATCACACCATGAAACACGATGTGTTGGACACTCAAGCCAATCGTGAATACTGAATCCTTTATGGCCAATCCGAAAACCCTTTAGATGTTTGATCGAAGCGCTAACTATCCAATCGTGTAAGTGTCGAATGGAGGACCAAGCAAACCTGTCCATGATCCTACCGATATCTTCCTACATACCTGCTACCTACTCTTGTCACTTTGTGCCGCAATCCGGAAAAAAGACAAACTGGACCGTTTTGTTAGGTCAGTTTTTGAGAAAGAAACCGCTTCACGTTTCATTCCGTTCCACTTCTCAATCCAATTCCATTTCCATAGCCCTAGCAGCCTTCCCTTCCCATGTGTGTGAAAGCATTCACAATGGCAGAAATTATTGATTGCTTTCGTTTCAAATATCGCTTTTGATTCGGTTCTTTTTTGTCTCACATTGTGGAACGTGGTTTTTCTTCGATAACCGATTGAACAAATTTGCATTTTCGTTCGCAAACATAAGTTATTCAATCCAATTGTAAGCGAATATCGTTAACAAAAAATTTCGGTTTCTCCTAGAAAAGTAATTCTCAAGTGTAAAATGTTTGACGAAACCAAGCTCCCCTTAAGTCGAGTAAAATCGACAAGAAGAAATGATATCGTCCAAATTGGGATGTGGTCGTCTTTCTTCCATCATCGTCATCATCATCAACATCAACATCACCAGGTCGTGGTCGAAGCAATCGTCGCTTTTTTCATCGTTGGTTTAATTTTGTCCATCACTTCATGGACGGTCTGTTCCTTTTTTCTCCAAGTGAGACGACAATACGCCTACTTTGATTGCATCTAACCGTCCGATGAAAAACTGGCCGCATTCATCGACAGAAAAAGCGAAAACAGGCTCTGCTGTGACGATTGAAAGAGTGTGGATCGAACTGCGATTATTTATTATGCATGCATTTAGGAGGAAGTGATACCCAGTTCAGGATTAGGGTTCGACAAATAAACGAAACGAAACAAAAAAATACATTCCGAGTGACGAGTCGTCGAGAGAAAAATAAAAGCGAATCGTGAAAAGTCGAGTACACTGGCTGACTTGAGAGAAGGTGATTCAATGTATTCTTTAGTGATTATGACACCGTCACGCTTGAAATCCATTTTGAATGGTTAACAGGGTGAAATCACGAAATCAGCTTACGGGGAGAAACTTCCCAGCTTTGGGTGGACGGTGAAGATATTAGAGCTTATTTTGTTTTGGGCTGTCATGGAAGCGTTGAAAGTATTTGACGTTTCAAAGAATGAATGCAAAATCTTATAGGGTTAATCCTCCCAAATTTGAAATTTGATTGGATTGTTGTAAAATAAAGACTTAAGCTTGGTTCAATACCAATGTTTGTCATCCTTGACATGCCAGTTTTAGGATGTAGTATTCAATACCCAGCTTAAACGAAAGAATACATTTGCGTTAACTTTGGTATTTTATGTCTCCAGTAGCTCAAATATTTTGAACAGGAATATGAAGTTGTTAATGGTAAATTAAAAAAAAATCCTTTTAAAGAGGATATTACACATAAACTATTTAAAGTTCAGCCAGTAGTCTAAATGGTTGGGATCAATGTGAAAATAAGTCGATTTGGGGTTATTTTTGAATATCTCAAACCCTGTGGTTTGAAAAGCTTAGTTTTGGTTCAAAGCTCATCCAGGATTTTTTTGCAGAGTTTATAAGTTACGATGACTTGAGTAAATTTTAACTTCTGGGTTTGTATGGGAAAATAGAATATTTTGTACTGAAAAATGAATATCAGTTTTATTTCTTCTGTGGACTTGAGCCCGCTTATGGTTTTTATGCCAATTTATAAGTTTTTTATAGGAAATATTTCGCTGAACAACTTGTCCAAGACCGTAACTTCGAATCTAATTAGGTAAAAAAGTTATGAACTATTTTACAGGGGTATGTCTATTGGTATCGGAAAACAATAAATTCAATTGACATCACTATTTTGTGCATGAACTAACATCCTCTTTAAACCGTAAAACCCAAAATGTATGGTTGTAGAAAATGTATGCATTACTTGTTCCAAAATCAAATTAAGATAACAACATTTCGAGTTCCACGATCGATAAATCGTCAGCTGTAAGCTAGTCAAGCTGTAGCTCTATAATTCAACGCTCATCGTGCCCCGATCAATGGTGCTTTGTTCGCCCCGAGTAATGAAAAAATGTGTTTTAAAATTGATAACAGTGGAAAATCTTAAATTTAATGATGTTGAAAATTGAAGAACAAGGATTTTTTTTAATAAGTTGATCACCCAGGTGGTAAATCCTTTTTACGGATTGCATTCAAAGACACGGTGAGCCACTGCGTCCACCCAGTATGCTTCTCTGGGTCCATGGGTGCAATTGGTTGACTCATGATACTAAGGACCCCTACGCTATAAAGTCAACCTGGGGCCTCTGGCCATAGCTCCCAACCGGACCTGCATCGAAGGCTGTACCCGAGATGGGAGACCAAGTCCGCGCTTAAGCGGTCATCGGCTAACTCAATTTCAAGTCAAAACTCTAGCATATATACCCTGCCTCTTGTTACGATTCAAGACTTAGGACCTCTCCTCTAACGACTCGAGGTCCGGCCTTTACTCGTAACTCGAGGCTTGCTTGGTTTGCACGACTATCGTGCGCTCCGCCTCTGTTCGAGACCACTGCAAGAGACCAATGACCTCTCCTCTAACGACTCGACTTTGCCCGTCCGTGTGCCGAATCGAAAGCAGCTTATCCTAGACTCACGCCTGTCACAGGACACGTCCGGGGCTTTTCAAAAAACTACTCGGATGATTCTCGACGAGACGTCATCCTACACCGACTCGAGTGACTCACCCGCCGACGACGTGAAGTCATTCTACCCGAGAGTATTTCGCGGTGTGAATACTCTTCTCCCGACGAGTTTAACTGCGAAGAAGGTCAAGCTTTATCCCCGCAGCTTCCGTCTTAGGGAGCGCATTCTACTCAGATACGCCGCGGCGGTGGAGGTATCCTACACAACGTTCGCGACGTACTAAACAGCCCGGTATACGCAGAAGGTAGAGTTTTATCTTTGTATGCTTTGCTGCTAGGATCGGATGCACACTACTCGAATGCCATCCGCCGAAAGGGCGTTCTACTCCGACCTTTTGGTCCGGTCTTCCTCCTCCCTTTTGGCTGGCAACCTTAGGCTTTTTACCCGCCGTGTGCCGAATCGAGAGCAGCTTATCCTGGACTCGCGCCTGCCACAGCACACGTACGGGTCTTTTACGCTTGCGACTCAGATGAATCCCGACGGTGATGTCATCCTACCCGACTCGAGTGACTCATCCGACGGTGACGTGAGACCACTAAACCCGAGAGTACTCCGCGACGTGAATACTCTCCCCCCTACGAGTTCGACTGCGGAGAAGATCTTGTCTTGTCCCCAAAGCCTCGGTCGCAGCAGGCGCGTTCGACTCGGAAACTCCGCGACGGTAATGTTGGAGGTATCCTACACACAGACGCGGATACGCAGAAGGTAGAGTTTTATCTTTGTATGCTTTATTACCAGGTTCGGACGCACACTACTCAGATGCTCCCCGACGAAGGAGTCACCCTACACCGGTCGCGGACTGGTGCTGGCTCAAACTCCTCTGCAGGGCAGTCATGATCCGAGTGAACCCATCGCTGACTACTCGCCACGTATTGGCATCCTCACACATCCTCCGCACGATGTTGTCGGCTATCGTGTCTGGTCCGCAGGCGGCAAGCATGTTAGCGCGTACCCCTTTGAACCTCGGACAGTTGAACACTGGTGTCTCCACTGTGTCACCGCAGGTTAAGTAGAATGTCGAGGCCACGTTTACAAACCGATGGTGGTACTGCATGTAGCATCCATGACCAGTCAAGAACTGTGTCATGCAGAAATCCACCGCTCTATGTCTCCGGTCCATCCAGGATCTGACGTTAGAGATCAAGCGATGGGTCCACCGGCCACGTTCCGAGCTGTACCGCTGGTGCTGCCAGTCCGTACCGCAAAATGGACGAGATCACACTCGCCAGGACCCTCCTTCTGCTGCAGCTGATCGTTAAGTTATTCGACATGCCCCGTGAGAGTGCCATTGCCACTCTATTTCGGGCGTATTCGACGTGGGCCGTAAAGCTCAGCCGGTCATGATCGCACGCTTGGATTCGATTGCGCACGGTCCAGCTGCAATCGTCCCTGATTGTGCTGAAATCAGGTTGGTGATCAGCACCATCTCGGTCTTGTGGTGAGCCAGACGCAAGCTGTTGGAGCGCATCCAACTTTCCACCTTCTCAATAGCTACTACTGTGGCGAGTAGCTGGACCTCTTCGGTTGATGGGCCCTATGCCAGGAAAACCACGTCGTCGGCGAATCCCACAAGTCTCACTCCCGTGGGGAGACGCAGTCTCAGCAGTTCGTCGCAGACAATGTTCTACAATACCGGGCCAAGTATCGATCCTTGTGGAACCTCTGCTGAGATACTCACTGTTTCCAGTCCCTGGCTGGTCATATACTGTAGTTAGCGGTTACGGAAGTAAGAGCTGGATCCTGCTCTGTACCACCTTCTCTAACACCTTGTACCGTCTTGATTCTTTCCAGAGTCTAAAGCTGAAATAAGACGGCAAAAAAACCTTCAGCAACCAATAATCCCTTATTAATTCGCTATCACACCCACTTTGTGAAATAAGAAATTAAATTTCTGAGCAAAATTTGCGCAAATAAACTTCAAGCACTTAAGCGCCAACAACTCAAGGAGTTGATGTGCTGAAGTCGCTTTAAACCCGAACTTTCTTCCCAGGGGTGGGCTTCCAACGAAAGTACACAAAATGGGATTGGCGAAATGAGGAAAGTAGCGCCGTAACACGAACTTAGACTCTGTGGTATTATCCGTAGAACTCCGCTGCATAAAATGTGCAAACACAATGTTCAAAGCTTGTAACACCCTGGGTAACTAAAAAGGTCAACTTACCGATAGAATCTTCCTTCCACTTGCGCACTGAGCCACCGCCGGATAACTTCCACAGTTTGGGGTTGGACTGGAATCGGTCCAGGGTCGACTTCCGAGTACACCACAGAGCAAAACTGTTAGCTCGTACTAAAATTGCCGAAAATATGAATAATCGAAGACCGTAATGATAACCGCCTTTTGAAATCAAAATCCGAGACTTTACCAAGCTTACTTCTTAAAAATGCCAACCGAACGACTCAAATCTAAAATGGCTAAGACCCCAGTTTTTCTTCTTCACATCCCAAGAAAACTCCATTTTCACCACCAGTTAGGAAAGTCACCATTGGCAACTCATGACGACTGTCAGAATAACGATAAGCTATTCTGTGGTTTTCCGGGTGGATTCTTCCATTTTACCGGCGTTTTCCAGTTCACTCACCCAAGGATCAACTCCCAGTGAGTCTAACTTGATACATGAACAAATTATGCATTGGAGATCTACGAATATTACCACATTGTCTACTACGGACCGTTACAACCTTTCCAGCAGTATCCAGAAGGCATATCGGGCGATATGCTGATGGTTCAACTGGTGGCTTGCCCGGTTTTGGCAGGAGCACCATTCGCTGCCGCTTTCATACGTCTGGGAAAACCCTATCATCCACGTACTGTTGCAGTGATGACCGGAACATTTCAGGATGTTCCATGAGCGCGGCTTCACTGCTACATTAGGGATGCCATCCTGACCCGGAACTTTGTTCAACTGAAGGGACTTAGCGACGTCGCGCAGTTCCACCAGCGAAATCTTCTCCTATTCACTCGCATTCCAATCGCATGGGACCCTCAGCCATATAACTTCCCCTTGCTCTGGGAACAGCTCGTTGACGATCTCTCGCGGTTTGTTCGGACAGGATTCCTGTGGCGCACCACCGCTCCACGTCTTGGTCATGACAACCCTGTAAGCGTCTGCCTTTTTGCTCGCCTTGATTGCCCTGCAGAGGGCAGACCTCGCAATTGCGTAGGGAACTCTTCTCTTCGCTCTCGCTGACTGGGACCTCCCTCTCTGCATATGTTGCCTAGTTCGTAGGCAGCTAGTATGCAGGTCCGCGATTTTCGTCGTCCACCAGTAGACGGGTTGTCGAGTGTTCTTCGACTTGGTCCTCCTTGTCGTCGCAGTGTCTCATGCGCGTGCGAGTACCCTCGTCAGGGTCCCAATTTTACACTTCAACAAAGACGTTCTGGTCGAATTGTCTTCCAGAGGCGTGCTCCTGTTGTCGTACCTCTTCTACCTGTCCGCGTACTTGTGCCCACCCGATACCAAATCGCAAAGTGATCGCTATCGGTGAACGCATCGCTTAACCTCCAGTCGTTCGTCCAGCCCGGACTACTGAAGGCGACGTCAATTATGGACTCGCTCCCATTCCTGTGGTAGGTCCTTGTATCGCCTACATTCCCCAGGTCTACGTTCAGCCTTGCCAGCTGTCCCCTGGGGTTTGTAAGGCGACTATCTCATTCTACGGCCCACGCGTTGAAGTCCCCGACCTTCGGCGATTTTGTCCATCATGACGCCGAACCTCTCCAGAGACCACCACGGGGGGAGGCGTAACAGCTTCAGACGAAGATCCCTTTGATCATGGCCATCACGAAGCCTTCCTCTCCAGCAGATACCACCTTTTGTATGGGGTATCTTCCTGTAAACCATACCGGGGCCAGTTTGGCTTTATCGGTTACCCAATTACAGCCATCCGAGGTCCTGCGATACGGGTCTGCCACTAACGCCACATCCAGCATTTCCTCAAATGCTATCTGCTGAGCGGCAGTGGTTGAGGTTGAGCTGTATCCCCGCGAAGGTGCAGTCGACGCTTTTTGGAAGGCGGGGCACCTAGGGTTGCCAGCCCTGTGTCCTCCACCGCAGTGGAGACACGTTGTGTCTTTGGTGCAACTAGCCGCTTGATGGACGGCTTCATCGCACCGCCAACACAAGCCACTCCTATCAGTGCCCTTGCAGGCGAATGATTTGTGCCCATACTCCACGCAACGGAAACACCTTTCCGGTTGCTGGGGTATGGCTATCTAGTAGATGGACCAGCCCACCTTTAGCCGCCCACACTTGAGTGCTGCGTTTGCTGCCGCAACCGGAAGTTTCACAAAAGCCACCTGTGTCCCGAATTTTCCCGCACCCTGACCGAAATCTGGTCCGCCGCCATTTTGAATAATTGTAATATAAACCTACTTTTACTTTAAAACATAATTGCGTATAAAATGTGGTGACCTACAGCTAAAAGTGGCTTCAACCTGACAACGGGTACGAAAAAGCTTCATTCAAACGCAGTAGGCCACACGAAAGCATAACACCAGCACTTCCAATATTGCATGTTTGCTTTAGATAAACTTTGGAAACCTTTGATAAAAATAACATTTTCTTGCTGCCCCGGAATGCTGCTGCCATCAAACATATCTACAGTGTAGATCACATGGCAGGGCGGCTGCAGGTCCAAGTCCAGGTTTTGGTTTGCTCGCGCAACCAGAGAGAAAACGTCATCCCGTGCCAGCAATTAATTTATAACGAAACGCATACAATTTCACATTCGCGCCCGAGTGCAACACGAAAGTTCACTTTCATTGCGGGCCAATAAATTTAAACACGTTAACCCCTGGTTTGGTAGGTATGGGCTGATTTTTTTTCCCGTTGCTCTTCTTGTATCTCACACTTTTCAGTGCCCCGTCATCGATAAGGCTAGTTACAAACACGGACATCAGACACTGATAGATCGCACTCAACAAGCTGAGTCATGATGGGTTCAAATCCCACAGGGAGTGTTTTTCCCCAATCACCATTTTTATCATTCAAAACAGCCAGCGAGCCACCCACCGCCTCCTACTGGCACTGAACGAAGAAATGGGCGTTTATTTTGCTACCGGGTGACGTTGTTTTGCATAGACAGGGCTACTAGGATGATTTTTTTTTATCAACCAAACTCTTCCGCCACTGAAATGATACCTATTTTTTCAGAACGTTGTAGAAAACAATCACTGTAGGCTTAATTTTTCACATTTCAAATGATTTTTAATTTGTTTCAATTATATGCATATCAAATGAGCCAAATTTGACAACCCTGCTTTCGATTTATTTCACGCGAAGCCTCGAAATTCCCGCGGGTCGCTATGATCAGGTTGTGTAAAGTTGTTTTCATTTTACATTCATGATCCCTGTTTCTGATCTCTCGTTTGTATCTACATCTCATACCTACTGTTAATATCTGGACCAGTATCACTTGGACGTGTATTTTTCCTCTTTCTGTCTCTGTTTATGTGTATGTTCAAAAGATATCAAATCACGCTTTCGCGAGAAGATAAAAGATGACATTTTATAAAGTCCTTCTGGTTTTCAGCGCTACACATTTCGACAATAACAAGACTCACACCACGAGAGGTCGCCAAAATTGGAAACATTGGGGATGGGGGGACGAAGTTCAGAAAATTTAAATTTATTACATTTCGACCAAACACTGCTGGATACCCTCGGCTGGATTATTTTTATTTTTTCATCTCTCGCTCTCTTCCCTAAACTCTTGTTTTTTATTCACTTTGTAACGTTTTTTTTTCGAGCACGATACTTTTATTTCACTCTCAAAGTTTAGGGAGAAAAAGCACCCTGATGATGCTGTGGCTGTGGGAATTAGGGTAAAATTTGTTAGCCGCCATATTGATTCGCTGCCGCTGAGGGAGTGAGGGGGTAGAAATCAATTGATGAGTAATAACGTGAGCCGAGGCGAGGGCACACCAAAAAAAAAAAGTGACTAGGCACTTTAGCCAAACGCGATTGATGTTTTGCAATATTGAAATATTTTTGAATACAATAGATGGCGTTTCAGTTGGCTTGTAGCGCAAAATAACAATAAATAAACTGGTGAGAAAAAACGTCCCGGCACGACATTAGATCGTTCATCGCGATGTTGACTGTTAGCAGCGGGCCCTGGATGTAGATTTTTGAATAAGAATCACTTGTCATTGTTCGGATAAATTGCCGATAAATGTCAAAATAATTCGATAACAGCTAAACAATATTACAAAAATTTAAAGAAATCGATTTTGATTGATTGTTGTCATATTCAAAACTGGAAAACCGATTCCAAGAGAAGTTCTGGGAAATAATATTTATAATGATCTTGTCGTTCTTCTGTTTTCGGTTAAAATAATTGGAAAAAAGAATTTCGATTTGAAATTGATTAATCAGGCGTTTTCGTTATCTTCGCATCCGTGCTTCTTCAGTAGTGAGACAAGCTAGCATTCTAACTGTTTTGCGCTCAAAAACATTTCTTCGAAATTCCTTTATAAAAGCTTCTTACAGACTAGCTGATTTTGTCAATTTTGTAAATTATGTAAATTTTGAAAATTTTGTAATTTTTTTCAATTTTGTGAATTTTGTCAATTTTGTCTGTTTTGTCAATTTTGTCAATTTTGTCAATTTTGTCAAAAGTTTCATCTTTCTCATTTTCCAAAAGTTGCTTGTGTATTTCATCGTTCTATCTTGCTTGTCTGTTTAATATTCCTCATATTTCTTTATTTACAATCTTGATTTTTACTCTTTTCTCTATTCATGTGTGCAAACCTTTTTTTTTATTTTTTCTGAGCGTGTTCATCATTTTGAAGTCTTTACTGCTCTCAATAAAACTTGTTTCTGAATAATTTGTAGTGTTCTAGTTTCAATGTTTCAATCATCATCTGAAGGGTCAAGTGGGGCAATTAATGAACAATTCTTAAAACTCATGAAGTAATGTATAGAGGTTTATTTTCAAGATAAGAATGGCAACGGTAATCTAAATCATCAACAAATGCTAAGAAAATACGTGTTTATATTCTCCCCATGCCTTGATAAATATGAGGTAAATATGAACACCTCTTTGTGCGTAGGTGGAATTGTTTTTAAACAGAAAATCATATCACACCTTATGGAGTTTCAATTACTGAACGTAAAATTCTCTCTAAATTTTATCATCATTTTCATCAACGTTAACCAGGGAGTCAATTTATAGAACACACCTCAAAACGATTTTGGTTTCTGAGAGACATGAATTTTTTTCGTAATGACTCCTCTTAACGTGATTATTTATAAAGATTTGAATTTTTGAAGATTTTTATTATGATCGAAGAACAAATTTTAAGTGTATGCTTTTTATTTCTCGTGAACGTTTCTAAATAGGCTTAAATTTCTTGTGATTCGAAAAGGCATTAAATCAATTTGTGAATAAAAAAACATAATTTATAATATTCTTTTAAAAGCGTGAGTAGAAGCCTGTCCCATTAATGTTAACTTTGTGTAATTTTCTACCCTGCACAATGTTTGTAAACAATCAGCTGCAATCCCTTAGTATTCCTCAGAATGAAGCAACTCCTGATGGCAAACCATTGTTTGGTTTATTATCCCGAAATGAACCCACAAAACCCATCCATCCGAACAATGACGAAGCTCTCTGAAAGATGCTGATAAGGATTAATTCCATTTGCTGCCCTCAAAACTCCACCAATCTGGAGGATGGG
The DNA here is from genome assembly GCF_029784155.1 of Uranotaenia lowii. Lineage (NCBI taxonomy): Eukaryota > Metazoa > Arthropoda > Insecta > Diptera > Culicidae > Uranotaenia > Uranotaenia lowii. The sequence goes on along the minus strand of NC_073692.1, from coordinate 10,281,382 downwards.
TAACAAGCCTCCCCTAACAACCCATTCAAATTGACCAAAGGGTCAGCCCTGGACGTGTGATGATGCCTCGCTATGATATTGATAATGATAAGAACACACTGAACCTCTTCCCTGCTCATCATCCCCCCATTCAAACGTATAACCCAAAAATAAAATGAAAAAGGCACACTTGAGTACACAAATTCACAAATCGGAAAGACCATCGCAATATCCATTATATTCAATTACCTTATCAAATAAAAGAGGGCCAAACCCCTTCCGTTCTGTTCCGATCCATTCCGTTTTCCGGACTCTCTTCGGTTCCTGTCGACCCAAATATGGTTTGTGTGTCCATCAGCAGCTCGGTCAGTTTCAGTCAATCGAGATGGCCACAGCAGAGCCCAGGCCCAAATCCCAAAACCAACACCCCTCCCTTTTATTTTATCCATACTTTCGATGATGAGGTCACACTGAAAATGGTGATTTGAGCTTTGCGTGCCTTCGAACGATGAAGAACGTCCGCTCATTTGTTCGTTTGCCTTTTTTTTCGGCACCGCTTTTCTCAAGTAAGATCCCAGATGGATGGAAAGCTGAGCTGGGAAAGTACGATGGCCCCCAAAAGTTTCCCCATTTTTTAATTTGGTTTAATGTGATTGAGAGCAGATAGTTAAGGAACAGACGTCCGAGAGTTAAATTGAAGTTTTGTAGAAGGTTATTCACGCCAAAGGACTAATTTTAAGAGATATTGAGTCAAAATAAAAATATTGCGTACATCCGATTCCATGTAGCGACGAACCTGCCGTTGATTTCCTTGCAACAATAAAGAGTCTATAAATTGCTTTATTAAGGCATTTAAGAAACTCACAATTTATATTTTGTTCCGAATATTTATTTCAGTTGTGTTTTGATAGTAAGAAAGCGACTCAACTGTTAGATATGTATATCCTCACTTGAGAATAATGACAAAAATGACAAAAATGACAAAAATGACAAAAATAACAAAAATGACAAAAATGACAAAAATGACAAAATTGACAAAAATGACAAAAATGACAAAAATTACAAAATTGAAAAATTATTGACAAAATTGACAAAATTGACAAAATTGATAAAATTAACAAAATTTACAAAATTGACAAAATTGAAAATATTGAAAAAAATGACAAAAATGACAAAAATGACAAAAATGACAAAAATGAAAAAAAATGACAAAAATGACAAAAATGACAAAAATGACAAAAATGACAAAAATGACAAAAATGACAAAAATGACAAAAATGACAAAAATGACAAAAATGACAAAAATGACAAAAATGACAAAAATGACAAAAATGACAAAAATGACAAAAATGACAAAAATGACAAAAATGACAAAAATGACAAAAATGACAAAAATGACAAAAATGACAAAAATGACAAAAATGACAAAAATGACAAAAATGACAAAACTGACAAAAATGACAAAAATGACAAAAATGACAAAAATGACAAAAATGACAAAAATGACAAAAATGACAAAAATGACAAAAATGACAAAAATGACAAAAATGGCAAAAATGACAAAAATGACAAAAATGACAAAAATGACAAAAATGACAAAAATGACAAAAATGACAAAAATGACAAAAATGACAAAAATGACAAAAATGACAAAAATGACAAAAATGACAAAAATGACAAAAATGACAAAAATGACAAAAATGACAAAAATGACAAAAATGACAAAAATGACAAAAATGACAAAAATTACAAAAATTACAAAAATGGTCACAATGGTCAAGATTGTCAAATCTGTTAAAATTTGAAAAAAAAAAAAAATGGAAATTTGACAAAATTGATTGAATTGACAAAATTGATCCGATTTGCAAAATTGACAATATTTGCAAAATGAACATATACAGACCCCGTTCGTTTTTGGCAACATGCCCGAACATTTTGTGTTGCCAAAATCGAATGTTGCCAAAATCGAACGTTTTTTTTTTCTTAAATTTTTTTTCGCTTATTTTTACTAAATAACTATTTTTATTATCATAAACGTTATTTTTAGCCGATTTCTGATTATTTTTGATATTTTTAAATTTTTTCTCATGTTTTTTATGCATTTTGCACTATTTTTGTTTTGGTAATAACCTTATAAGTTTTTGTGTTATTCGCTATTTTTTTTCATTCATCATCATTTTTCAGTTGTTTTTTGTCATTTTTAGTCTGTTGTTTGAATTTGTTTTTCAATTTTTTGAATTTTTCATGTTTTATTCAATTTTTAGTACTTAAAATTTTTTAATTTTTTTTTTGATTAATTTGTTGTGTTTTATCACCATTTTAGCACGTAAAAACGGTTTTTCGGTGTTTGTCTGAATTATAATGGTCCTGTATAGCGAAAACTTAAAGGTGATGTTGTTTCTAAAAACCGTTCGATTTTGGCACATGTGCCAAAATCGGATGTTGCCAAAATCGAATGTTGCCAAAATCGAATGTTGCCAAAAACGAAAGGAGTCTGTATAACTAAATTGACATAAAAGACAAATTTGACAAAATAGACCAAATTGAAAAAATATTAATGTTAATGTAAGCTTTGAAAAAGTTGGCCAAATTGATGAAATTGAGACAGTGAAAAAAATGATACAAATGACAAAACTGACAAAAGATCAAATATTTGCAAATTTTATTAATTGCTCATTTTAAAACAAAATTTACAAAATGGAAGAAATGTGAAATTTTCAAAATGGGCAGATTTAACGTTGTTGACTTAATTTCAAATATCTATTTTGTAAATTTTTTCTATTTACTCATTTTTTAAGTTTTTTTTATTTGTTTTTTTCATTTATTATTTTTTGTAAATGTTTTGAAAGAAGTTTATTTCATCAACCTAATAATTTGTTGCAATACTGTCAATTTTGTCAATTATGTCAGTTTTGTCAATTTTTCCAACTCGTTCGATTTGGTAAATTTGGCCACTCTGTCAATTTCGCCAATTATGTAAGTGTTTTTTTTTCAAATTTGTATATTTCGTTACTTTTTACGATTTTTCAATAATATTTTTTTTCCATTTGCTTATTATTTCAGTTTTATGATTGATGTTATTTATTTTATCAAATTGAACTATTGGTAGATTTAGTCAAAAATTGCACTTTGGTTTATTTGGCAACTTGGTCAATTTGTCAATTTTGCCAGTTTCATAGGTGCCATAAATGACCTTCATCAATTATGTCGATATGACCAATTTTGTCAGTTCGGTCCGTTTTGCAAATTTTGTCAGTTTTGTTTTTTTTTGTCAATTTGTTCGTTTTGTCGTTTTTACCATTTTTGTAATTTTTTCTAAATTGGCAGAATTAATATCTATGTCAATGATTGCCTTTTTGGCAAATTTTATCATATTTTGTTTATTTAGTCAATGTTATTGTTTTGGCAGTCTTCGATCTGGTCTATCTTGGGAAAATTTTCACACATTATATCACTCAACTATTATTTCGATATCCTCACTTATTTCACTTTGGAGGTTTCAAGAGAAAATGTTGAATCGTTTAAAATTGTATTCTTGAATTTTCCTTTCGAATTTTTTGAGGTTATTTTTAGCCTAAAAAAATAGATACATTTTGATTATACTGTTTTCAATTTTTTTTATGAAACGGATACAAACAGGATATGCCAGGATCCAGCCATTCAAAAACGAACACTCAGCTGCAAATATTTTTATCCTATAGGTCACCATTTAAAAATCTTTTTTAAATCATTTCATTTTTACTGCGTTCGAAATCATTTAATCATTTAATTTAATAGATAAGAATTTATAAATCTGAAAAAAGTGTGCACTGATAGAAGAGAGATTTCAGGACAAAAGAAGAATATTTCTTGAAATCAACGATAAGTGGTTTGATATTTTTGCATTGAATATCATATAATTACCTTCATTTCCTTCACACAAGAAATATTATTATTTACTTTTATTCGAAAAATACCGCCAACTTTTTAAGAGCAACAATTATTTTTACGTATAAGGACGGATAAATTTCAAATCCTTCTTTTGTCACTCGGAGTTGGAACATCGCGAGGGGGGGACAATAAAAAATAATGCGAAAAACAAATAAATTGGAATAAATTGCACGGAAGCTTGTAAGCAACAAAATTGCATACTATATTGTTGCACAAAACCTATAAATCAAGTATTTTTTTTTATCGAATAATTTAATGAAATCAAGAAAACAAAAGGTGAAATAGCTCCCATCTTCTTAAATTTGTTTTTTTTGGCTTGCAATCTTTCAGATATTGGAATATTTTATTGAAATTTACATAAATTACTTCAAACTTTGTTTATTTCCCCATTTGGGTTTTTTCGAAAGGGGGGAGGGGGGGGGGGGGGTAACAAAAGAAGAAATTTATATTTGTTCCAGCCTAATGAGGGAAAACAATTTATATTCATGGAATACTTCAAAAGAGTTAAATTTAAAAAAAAAAATCATCAATAATATTTTAGTGTCAAGCAGATAATCTGTAAACAGCTCTTAAAAAAGTTTCCTATTTCATAGCAGCTTTAAATTTGCTATTCTTAACCTTCTGTAGTAAGCCCTTTTTTATTTCAAAAGTAATTCATAGGCTTTTTTTTGAGAGGGTTGTAAAAAGTACTTATAGAATCTTAAAAATGTTGAATTATGATGGGGTGTGATGCTAAATTTCCTTTTTGAAAATTGTTCTGAAAAATGGATTCCTCATCATTCTCAGCCGTCAATTGCAGAGCTGTTGACCATAAATTTAAATTTCTAGTCCTTCCCGCGGGGTTTGGCTGCGACGCGATCCTTTTGGCACGTGAGAAGCATCAATCCTCCCTCTAGAGCAGGCTTTCGGTTCATCAAAGTAGGTTAGTTCCGGTAGCAGCGTCGTGACCCATCAAATCCGGCCAACGCAAGCAGGCTGCGGCCACACCCGTCTTTAGCCTAGGACTAGGTCTAGTTTTGTGGTGTGAATTCATTCTTTCCCAACCCGTGATGATGATGTTGATGGTTGAAGGCAAAAGTAGGCGCTGGCGGCATAAATTAAAAACCAAATCCAGAACAGGCCGAAATTTTCTTTTTTTGCTGCAGCGATTCGTTTTTATTTTTCACTGCCGGTTGTTGGGGAACTCGGCTGATTTTATTTGTTGGTAGCAAAACGGAAGCTCTCGTGGGCGGAAACCGGCAGTTCGGGCGTGAGGAGTGTGAATAAATTTTCGTAATTTTTTTGAATTATTAAATTTTGGTCGCACTTTTTTCCGCTGTTTGTTGTTTGTCCTGGGGGCGCGATTCCGTTAATGCGGAATAACCGTCCCGGCCGCCGGTTTGCAGAGGGAAATCGAATTTGGGGCTGGAGGAGAACCGGAAAGCGTGGTTTCGGTGGGCCGGAAAGGAATATCTCATTTTCCGGAAGGAATTTACGTTTTTAGTCGGTCCCGGGGCACTGCCTTGAAAAAAATGGTTTTTCGGTTTTGGGGTTTGTTGTCTTTGGCCAAGAAAATATTTCGTTTTTGTTGAAGGATGAATTACAGAAGTGAGAACCAGATTGAAAGATTGAATCGGAAGGGGATAAAAATCAAACTGTGGGAGCATTCTTAATCGAAATCAGGAATGCATCCAAGTAGGCTTTGAGGGCATCGTAAATTGCACCACTTTAAAGTGAGCATAAATCGTACAAGCACCACACTCGATAAGGCAGAATCATCCAAGTAGGCACCGCAAGCCAAACAAAGTGAGTTTATAGTAATCAATTAAGTTAATTGCAAACCCATAAAGCTAACCGGTGGCTTCCTTCTATCGTTAGGGGCTTGGCAAAAGAGAGAATCGTTTTTGTTCTTTGCCAATATCTTTCTTACTGTGGAGGACCACTTTTCACCCAGACAGAAGTACCCACCTAGTAGCAGGGAGTATAGTTGGATTGAAAGGTTTGGCCCTTCCCATTAATAATACGCTTCTGTATGTTTGATTACTTGAGTGCATTTTCTTATAGTTTTCGCATCGTTCTTGAATCTTCTTAACTCGACTTACCCTCCTTAATGTAGGCACTTCTTACAGAGGCCATGCATTCCCCACCCGAGGAAGCCCAAGAAGAACAGAGCAGGATGATTTTGTGCTGCTCCAGTTTTCGCGATCATAATTGTGAAAATAATTGCTTTCATCTGCTCTCCATTTGATTCAATATAAGCACACAGCCGTTCAGACATATGAATACATTTATTTAGTTATATACACTCATAGAGAACGTTTGCTTGAACAAGAGCGGCTTAATTGATTTGCTGCATGGTAAATTGATTTCAATTGATTTGTGAAATTGTAGAGTCAAGATGTTGCCGGGGCGCTAATCGGTTCAATTGATCGCGAAAGTTCTGCGATAAATCGATTTGGGTGCTTTCCGACTCAGATTTGTTTTGTTCTTAGTAAGTCGAAATAATCAAAACTAAGAAGTTTATCTAAATCTTTCAAGTAAACTAAATATACTGAGATATTTCTATTTTATTTTCGTTTTTTTTTTCAGGACTATACGACGCCGCTGATATTAGCTGCTGCTGGAGGGCACACGGCTTGTGTGGTGGAGCTTTTGGAACAAGGAGCCGATCCTAATGCCAGACGTGTGGTAAGTAGTAATATGGATTATTATTTTTTTCAATTTTTCGATGCTTCGGAGACTTTAATATGCTAAGTTTGTACACCAGAATATGTCCCTTGTAAACTGCACAATATTTTTGAAGACATCAAATGTCTATCTCTTCATCCCGGGGCGCTATTAATTTCGTACAGCTAGATTGATGTCCTGCATCACTGTGCGTGCATTGGTAATAGCTTATAAGTGGAAATCTTCAAAAGAAATTTTATAAAATGTTCTAAAAGATTTTTCTTTACCTTATACCTACATAACTAGCTGGCCTGGTAAACTTCGTCTTACCTTTCAATTAATACATTGGTAAAAAATGTTGAACTTCATCTTCACGTTTTTTTTACTTCTTCGTGCTCGCGAATCAATTTTCAAGAAAATCTACTTAAAATTGTTCGAATTAGGTTCCATTTCAAGTGGATTTTGTATGGAGGCCTCTCTCTCTTCCAAATAATCTGAGATTCTTGAAACTGTTTTTTCAACCATATCTTAGCTGAAAAACCTTCGGAAACCAAATTCTTCGGGATGAATCATCCCTAAGGATGAAAATCCCAGAATAAAAATCTGAAACAAAATTTCACTTCATTTTTATATACAAGATGGTTTCCAGTGGTTTCCATATTATCGAATCAAGTTAGCTTACATATGTGGCTGAAATTTGCTGCTTAGAAGACGTTCTTTTAAAATCCTCAAATCCAGTGTTCGGCACAAAAGCAATAATCCGCTAATCGCTAGTTAGTCCGCTAAAAAGTTCCGCTATTTTTTGGTTTCGCTAATTAAGGAACTCTAGCTCCCATATATTTATATCAATTTTTCGAATTATTACTGCTAGAATAAACTTTTTGTCATTGGGCATTATTTTAATTCTAATATGCGCTCCAGGCGAAAATTGTCACTTCTAATGGTCTTCGTGGAGGAATAAGTATTGGATTCAGATGAAGGTGTGTTTTGCGTCATTTTTTTCCTTTTTTAGCACTTCGTCTCGCAACATTCACAGAAGAAGAATATCATAAAATGTTTTGAACAATATAACACATTTAGCAATGCCGAACACTGCTCAAATCTAATAATTTTATTTCATAAAGTAAATAGTAACAAAAATCATTACAATGCACAGTGGTTTAAAACTCCAAAAACGTGATCATGGACTTTTTGAAAGCTTAAATGTCAAAATAGCTTTATGGTATGTTCTACAATGTTCATCGTTTTAAAATACGCATATTTTATTGTAATTTTTTTCCTGATCAATTCACCTATAAGTGAGATAATTTTTATATTTTTTGTATTTATCATTTTATCACTCTGATGTCTTCGAAAAAGTTGTAGATCATCACATTTTAAAAAACTTTGTTGAAGACGTCAATGCTCTGTCTTTTGAAACAACATGTTTTAAAGACTTTTTTCCAAAAAATTAACTAAAAAAACGAAAAATCCGTTTAACTTTTTTCGGAGCGAGTTTTGAGACCAACTTTGTATGAAAGAGTTGTGATAATTGTAAAACTACACAACTTCGTTGAAGGTGTCAAGTCCTAATTTTGAAGTTTAATGGAACTTGTCGGGCTATTTTCTGAAAAATTACATGTTTTTATTGTATAATATCTCTGAAAGTTGCAAACATACCAAAACAAAAATATACACATTAGAAAGGACAATCTTTCAACTTTCATAGACATATAGTTTTATTTGTATGCATGAGGTTGTACTACTGAGGGGTGAGCAACCTTTCGAACCAACGGGCCAATTTGAATTTGTAATCTTGTCTTTTTTTCCTTTTTCATAGGAATTTAACCCATTAAGGTCATTCTTCCTCGTTGTAATCTTGTCGACGGACCGCACTTATAATAATTTTTTTAATAATTAGCACTGCTTCACGTCATTTTTTATAGCGAAATTTTTTTTTGCGAAAACAAATCTGAAAAAGGGAAGATAGAACGTATTCAAGTGCTTAAAAACAGTGTTTAAATGGTACATCACTGAATCTTTGTCTTTTTTAGTTCTCTCAATTTATTAATAGTTCTTCTTGGCGAACATTCGTTTAACAACTTTCTTGTTAAAACCGATGCATATTAGGGGAAAAGTTCATATAACGCCCCATGTGGCTAATACGCGCCACCCTTGTTTTGAAGAATCTGTAACATTTTAAGCCTGCAAAATATTACCAATTGGTTTTAAATGCTGTGATTGGTCATGGCAAGTATGAATTTTTCCTTAAGATGCCCCTGTGTCGTAATAATTTCACAATTTAAGTTTTTCTTCATTTCGATCTAAATTTTAAAACACTTTCAATAAGGTGTCACCAAGCAGAGAAAAACGAATAAGACAATATTTTCTGACACATCGATAGAGGAGAATCTAAACTATAATTTTATGCTAAAAAATCATACTGAACTCGCTATGGTATGCTTTTTATGGGTATGTTCTATCACGGCCCATGCGCTCGTTATAACGCGCCAATCGAAGTAGGCCGAAAATAGCATTTATTTTTCAAAAAGGCCAATTTTTATTGAAAATGAACAAAAAGTCTAAAACCATATTTTGAGCGTGAATTCAGCCCAAAAAATGTACTTTTCATTTTTTTTTTTAAATTTTGATTAGTCCATTTTGATTTTCTTTTCATTCAAAGTGTCTGTAAGTATTGGTGTGTTTTCGGTCTTCGGCTGCTCTCGGATGTGTTCGGCTGCTAGGCGCGTATTGAATACACAGCGGCGCGTATTCGCAACACAGTTTTGTTCTGTGGCTTTGAATATGGTTTTAAAAAATCAAGTTTTTGGAGCAACTACAGCAATTTGAGTAATAAAAAATCATAGGCATTTGTAGAAAACACTTTTCTTCAACGATTTCACCTATTTTTAACACAATTTGTACGTGGAATGCATAGAAAATCAGCGATTCGCTTAGGTGGCGCATAATAGGGCATGTTCCTATACTATTTGTCATCAATTCCATTTGAAAATCATCCGAAAATCACTGTGGTAACACAGTGATAACTTAGAGTGTAAACATATTTATTTAAAGATGTCACCGCCTTCTTATGGTGATGGTGATGAAGAAACACGCACACTATTACAGAACTCGTTATTCAAAAAGTAAAAAGGTAAACAAAGCCTACGTCACTTATCCTAGGCGAGAATCGTAAACAGCTGTTGGCAATGGTTTTCTCTCTCTAATTTTCGCTGGTACAGCGGTGATGGTTGTTTGTGATGCAACTGACGTCACGAATTGGCATGGTTACAATGTTTACAAAAAAAAAACTTTTACTAGCACTTAGCACGGGATTTCCATCGCCACCTGAGATGTGTATACAGGTTGCGCTTTAAGCATCTCCTGCGTAGTTTTCTGCTAGAGAGATACAAATCTGCCATCTGTCGTATTTATTTCATTTTTAGCAGATTGCGATACTGCAGCGAAATCAGGTTAGAGTGACATGAAATAATTTAGCTTTAAGATCAATTTAACTGTTAATTGAATACTAGTTTAAAGACAAAATGACTGGCTGTAACATTTTCATTCCTCAACTGTCGAATAAAAAAAAAACCTTTGAATTACTTCAATGGAATGACAAAAGTTATTTTAAATAATATAAAAAACTTTTTAGATGTTCAAACTGACATTCAGCTACATTCAAATTAAGCTATATTTATCTATTCAAATTTTTTTGTTTTTTTAAACAAGTGTCCAATTTTACCTTTACCTTCATAGCAATGATAATGATTTTCAATTTAGCTATTTTTTCTTATGTTTACCAACCAATTAAATATTTTTCTCAATTAATTTCATAATTTTATTAATATCGACGGTTTTTAGAACGTATAGAATAAGCATTCCCAATTTCCCGGTTTCATCCGAGCATGCCCAAATATTCAAGGAAAATATCGTATCAGCCCGGATTTCCGGATTTTTTTTTAAATTGTCCGGTTTTTGACCGGAAGCATTCAAATAATTTGCGAATTTACCAACTAAATCAAATTGAGTAGTGATTTGTTTTAATATCTTATACGAAAACGAATATTTCATAATTATTATCATTGAAATTACTTAGAATTTTTTAAAGCATTGAACACAATTTGATGTGCTTCGACGAAAAAATGAAGGTTCAAGTTCCTTCTATCTTTTCCTGATTTTGTTCAAATAATCAATGATGGATAAATTTTGCCGGTGTTTGTATTTGACAATTTCAAATTGAATGCACGGTTTTTCACCCGTTTTTGAAAAATACGTGCTGAAAAATTCGGGAAAGGGGGGGGGGGGGGGGGGCACCACTCGCGCTCGATTCATTAAGACAAGCACGCACAAGCACACGACAGAATCGCTTGATCAGATAATAATTTTTACTTTGGTGATAAAGAAAATCAATTTCATTCATTATTTATTAAAACTTCAAAAAATCTGCCAGACTAACTTTTCATGTGTACTTCATGCCTATCCTTGGCGCTCATTCTTGTTTATTATGAAAATAAAACAATTTCTGTGGTAGCTATGGCAACTATGGTTACGCACTATGAGAGATAGTCATACAAACAAGCGAACAAACTTATATAAATTGGAGTTCTGGTTTTATCACCGCTATTCTTTGTACTTTGAAACTATCGACGTTTTCCGGTGAGTATTAATAAAAATCAAACAAAATTTAATAGTTAGAGGAGTAGCTTTTGACTTCGATAATTCCGAAATAGAAACATATTTTGAAATGTTTTCAACAATTAGATTGTCATTTCTTTTGGATACGATCGTAAGATCATAAGTTATTTCACGATCACATTTTTGAAGTGGCTGATATGTTAATAAAAAATGGGGAAAATTATACATGTAGGTATTCGAGCGGAACTCAGGCCCCTATTTCAAAGTCAAAGACGGGTTACCTGGAAAGCTGATCTGCTCGTTTTATTATTACTTTTAATGAAGGGTAGGTCTAAAAAATGACACTGGTAAAATCTTCCAAAAGCTCCAAATCTTGAGATCGGAACTGAACTTTTCAGAACTTGTTAAAATATCCATGTAAAACTGGGAAAAAAAAATAGCCGGACCTAAATAATCTCGTCCGAAAACTTTGAATATTTCATTTTTTTTCTGATTTCTTTCATCATGCTTTATTTTCTTATTAGTGACTCTTAGCCTCTTAACACTGTATTTTCATGGAGATTAAAGTTTTCATCAATGTATTGTACGTAGAAGTTTTTTTTTTCGTAATCAGTGATCCAAAATTTGCCTTATTACTCTTTTTCAAACATATATATCTTTGAAATTTTTTCATTTTCCAATATCTTAAGAATGGAAGAGATCTGAAATACGAGCTTTTCTTAAACAAAGTATTTACTTTCTTATAGAAATTTTATTGAATTTTTTTCCGATTTTTGTCCGCGTGCTTTCTCATAGTACAACACAGTGCCATGGTTTGTTGATTTTTTGTATTTTCTCTGCTACTTTGATCATGAGGTTTGATAGCTCTGTGCGCTAGTGACGACTCCTCTCAGAAAATTAGCTTTTCACAGTGATTTCACTGTTACGTGAAATCGTTTTTCCGGACTTTTCTGCACTGTTGTCAACCATTCAGCATTCTAGAAGTCAACCAATTTACTTGAAAATGACAAACGGTCGCAAATTGAATTTTTTTCAAAATGAATATAATGTGGTCATTGTAAAATTTAAGTTGTTTTTGTTGTGATCGATTATTTTTGTGAAGTGAATTCGCGCTAGAATTGGCCATTTTTGACTTCAGTACATACAACTTTGATTTACTGTTCTCTCTGTGGAAATAGAATATCGGTGTCTTCAAATGAGTTGTAGAAAAAACAATTATTCACCATTTAATGTACGTAACTTTTCGATTGAACAACAACGAACAAAGTTATGCTTCTTTAAAGTTGTGACGTGAATGCACAACTAGAACAGGGTAGTCGACTGAATTCACGTCACGAAATATAAAGTTATACTGTGGTTATACTGAACAATTCTTTGAAGCCTTCAAATTTTATGTGCACTTTCAAAAACGATATTTTGTTGTTCCGACTTTTACAATCAAAAATTTTCAGTGTCTGCACCTAAATTTTTCCTTATTTTGATTGGCACTTGAATAGCAACATATTGAGGGATCATATGTTAAAATTACTACTGTCTTCATTTAAAAATTCACCATATTTGTTTTTCAATTTTAAAATAATGAACTTATTTAAAAAATCAACTGAATTATGCTCGATTTGTAAAAATCCGACCATCTGGAGGGTCAAAGAGCTTAAAAAGCATATTTTCTTTTTAAAATTTTACAAAAAATCAATTTTGTGACGTGAATTCACTCATTCGCGCTGTTGTAACTCAGCTGGATTCCATCCGATTTCAATAAAATTTAGTGTTTTTGAATCAATCTTTTTTTCATTTTCACGTCTTATCATTTTCATTTTTTTTATGTCAGAAAATGTAAAAGTTTTCTCATTAAATTAAAAAGTTTCGTTTTTTTGTGACGTGAATTCACTCATTTGCGGCTGTTTTTGTTCGCTTTTCAAAACAACTATATTGGATATAAACAAATTCTTTTTTCTACAAAATGAAGCAGTTTTTTTGGCTTCAAAACGTACTCAAAAAGTTAAAAAAAAAATTCATCCATATATTAAAATTAATGATTTTCTAAAAGTTGTCAAAAACACCACTTTTTCCAACAAAAAAACTGATTTTCAAAATCATCTAAAACATGTGTAAAAAAAACTTGATGCATGATTTAATGCATGAACCCTTCTTACTTTTTTGGGTTAGCTTCTACGATGTGGACGTCTCCAACAAAGTTGCTACATTGTTTACAATCTAAAAACTTGCCAAAGACATAATTGCTCTAAAGTGAAAATTAAAAAAAAAAAACATTTTTTTTTCTTCCTTACTGCTAGGTGATTGAATCATTTTTATCAAAAGCTCATTTTAAAGTGCTTTAAATGTATGTAGGTAAAATGTCTTGAAGATACTATGGGTCTGTTTTGGCATAAACAATTTTGATCACCGTTTTACATCGTTTTCCCCTGTGTGGCGGGCAATTTAAATTTGTAATCTTGTCTTTTTTATTTTACTTTTTAATAGGAATTTAAATAGAAATAACTTTTTTTTTAATTAGCACAGCTTAACGTCATTTTTTATAACTAATTTTTTTTTGCGAAAACAAATCTGAAAAAGGGAAGATAGAACGTATTCAAGTGCTTAAAAACAGAAATTCAATATAATTTTTCAAATACCCGATGTTGAAAAGGTACATTACTAAATCTATGTCATTTTTCAATTCTCTCATTTTTTTATTAGTACTTCTTGGCGAACATTCTTTTTACAATTTTCTTGTTAGAAACGATGAATGTTACTATTCGTCATCACTTCCGTTTAAAAAGCTCCGTCATCCGGAGCCTACCACAGTGATAACTTAGAGCAAGTTCACTGGTGTTGGGAAAAAGTGGTAGAAATTTTGTCATTTTTAAGTACATTTTGAAAATATCGCCTCACAAAAACATTTTCAAGATCTGTGGCCTTTTAGTTTTTTAAAAACACGTGTTGTAGTTTCGCATGCTGTGATGCAAAAATAATAATATTTCTATCACATACGGCTGAAATGGAAACAGTGCTGTAAAAAAATACAACATCCAAAGATTTTGAAAACTTTTTTGTATGGTAAAATTTTCAAAATGTCTAAATTTCTACCACTTTTTCCCAACACCAGTGAACTTGCTCTTAGAGTGTGAAAAACATATATTTAAAAAAGTCACCGCCTTTTTAGCGTCCGATGTTCAATGGCTAATTGACTTCCTGTGACTTTTTTTCACAATTAGAACTTGTCCTCAAAGCCTAAAACTTTTCCTACAAACGGTAGAAACCCCATTTTTTAAATTGAAGCTCTGTATTGGATTATTGCATTGAGATGTTCTGCCCATATTTGATAAACGATCTAATGTGCCATGAACACTAATGCGAGAAAAACGCAAAATAAATGTTTTATAAATTTGTTTGCATCCTAATACTCAAAATAAAGTAGATTAATGTGCATAACAATCATTGTAGGTGTAGCACATAGGCGGTTGAGTGAAATTGCAAATTTAGATAAAGAATTTATGAAAAAAATAATTTCAATCTCAGTAACCACTTTATCAAATATAACTTGAAAAAAAGTTGACAAATAGCTCTGAATTTGTCTGATTTGCATACGTTTTCAAATATTGCTGCGATTGCTCACGCCCATAACTTCCAAGCCACAAGATCACAACAAGAAGGGATTAGAAAAACTTTCTATATAAAGACACCGGTTGCTGCTTATGATGATTCAACACATCATGCACATTAGACAATTTATCAAATATATTGCACATTAGACAAATTTTCTTTAGGGTTGTATGCCTCCCCCAATGAATATTTTGAAAAATGAATGAAGTAGGGATATAAGGGGCTGTTCACTAATTACGTAAGCACTTAGGGGGGGTGGGGGGGGGGGGTTCACATTTGCTTACGATTTCTTACTAGGGGGTTAGGGGGGGTTTCCAAAAATCTTACGTAAGGAATGTTACATTAAAAATTCACCACAGCCATACGAAACCATAATACTCAGATTTTTTTTTACTAACTACCTATTTGTTGGTTAATTTTGATGTTATATTATTTATCTTTGAAAGTCTTTGAATTAATAAAAAAAATTGTAGGTTCTGCATAATTTATAGAGAACCGATTCAAACCAACAT
>NC_073692.1:10179643-10265595 GCF_029784155.1 Uranotaenia lowii | reverse complement strand
GTCATTTTTTGTCCATTTTTTTGTCATTTTTGTCATTTTTGTCATTTTTGTCATTTTTTTTGTCATTTTTGTCATTTTTGTCATTTTTGTCATTTTTTGTCATTTTTGTCATTTTTTGTCCATTTTTGTCATTTTTGTCATTTTTGTCCATTTTTGTCATTTTTGTCATTTTTTGTCATTTTTGTCATTTTTTGTCATTTTTTGTCATTTTTGTCATTTTTTGTCCATTTTTTGTCATTTTTTGTCATTTTTTGTCATTTTTGTCATTTTTTGTCATTTTTGGTCATTTTTTGTCATTTTTTTGTCATTTTTGTCATTTTTTGTCATTTTTTGTCATTTTTGTCCATTTTTTGTCATTTTTGTCATTTTTGGTCATTTTTTGTCATTTTTTTGTCATTTTTTTGTCATTTTTTTGTCATTTTTTGTCATTTTTGGTCATTTTTGTCCATTTTTGTCATCATTTTTGTCATTTTTGTCATTTTTTGTCATTTTTTGTCATTTTTTGTCCATTTTTTGTCATTTTTTGTCATTTTTTGTCATTTTTGTCATTTTTGTCCATTTTTGTCATTTTTGTCATTTTTTTGTCATTTTTTGTCATTTTTTGTCATTTTTGTCATTTTTGTCATTTTTGTCATTTTTTGTCATTTTTTTGTCATTTTTGTCATTTTTTGTCATTTTTGTCATTTTTGTCATTTTTGTCATTTTTGTCATTTTTGTCATTTTTTGTCATTTTTGTCATTTTTTGTCATTTTTGTCATTTTTGTCATTTTTGTCATTTTTGTCATTTTTGTCATTTTTGTCATTTTTTGTCATTTTTGTCATTTTTTGTCATTTTTGTCATTTTTGTCATTTTTTGTCATTTTTTGTCATTTTTTGTCATTTTTGTCATTTTTTGTCATTTTTTGTCATTTTTTGTCATTTTTTGTCATTTTTTGTCATTTTTGTCATTTTTGTCATTTTTGTCATTTTTTTTGTCATTTTTGTCATTTTTGTCATTTTTTGTCATTTTTTGTCATTTTTTGTCCATTTTTTGTCATTTTTTGTCATTTTTGTCATTTTTGTCATTTTTGTCATTTTTTTGTCATTTTTTGTCATTTTTGTCATTTTTTGTCATTTTTGTCATTTTTGTCATTTTTTGTCATTTTTGTCATTTTTGTCATTTTTGTCATTTTTTTGTCATTTTTGTCATTTTTTGTCATTTTTGTCCATTTTTTGTCATTTTTGTCATTTTTGTCATTTTTTGTCATTTTTTGTCATTTTTTTTGTCATTTTTGTCATTTTTTGTCATTTTTGTCATTTTTTGTCATTTTTGTCATTTTTGTCATTTTTTGTCATTTTTGTCATTTTTGTCCATTTTTTGTCATTTTTGTCATTTTTGTCATTTTTGTCATTTTTGTCATTTTTGTCATTTTTTGTCATTTTTGTCATTTTTTGTCATTTTTGTCATTTTTGTCATTTTGTCATTTTTGTCATTTTTGTCATTTTTTGTCATTTTTGTCATTTTTTGTCATTTTTGTCATTTTTGTCCATTTTTTGTCATTTTTGTCATTTTTGTCATTTTTGTCATTTTTTGTCATTTTTGTCATTTTTGTCATTTTTGTCATTTTTGTCATTTTTGTCATTTTTTGTCATTTTTTTGTCATTTTTGTCATTTTTGTCATTTTTTGTCATTTTTGTCATTTTTTGTCATTTTTTGTCATTTTTGTCATTTTTGTCATTTTTTGTCATTTTTGTCATTTTTGTCATTTTTTGTCATTTTTGTCATTTTTGTCATTTTTGTCATTTTTTTGTCATTTTTGTCATTTTTGTCATTTTTGTCATTTTTTGTCATTTTTGTCATTTTTGTCATTTTTTGTCATTTTTTGTCATTTTTGTCATTTTTGTCATTTTTTGTCATTTTTGTCATTTTTGTCATTTTTGTCATTTTTTTGTCATTTTTGTCATTTTTTGTCATTTTTGTCATTTTTGTCATTTTTGTCATTTTTGTCATTTTTGTCATTTTTTGTCCATTTTTGTCATTTTTGTCATTTTTTGTCATTTTTTTTGTCATTTTTTGTCATTTTTGTCATTTTTGTCATTTTTGTCATTTTTGTCATTTTTGTCATTTTTTGTCATTTTTGTCATTTTTGTCATTTTTGTCATTTTTGTCATTTTTTTGTCATTTTTGTCATTTTTGTCATTTTTGTCATTTTTGTCATTTTTTGTCATTTTTTGTCATTTTTGTCATTTTTTGTCATTTTTTGTCATTTTTGTCATTTTTGTCATTTTTGTCATTTTTGTCATTTTTGTCCATTTTTGTCATTTTTTTGTCATTTTTGTCATTTTTTGTCATTTTTTGTCATTTTTGTCATTTTTTGTCATTTTTGTCATTTTTGTCATTTTTTGTCATTTTTGTCATTTTTTGTCATTTTTGTTTTTTGTCATTTTTTGTCATTTTTTTTTGTCATTTTTGTCATTTTTGTCATTTTTGTCATTTTTTGTCATTTTTGTCATTTTTGTCATTTTTGTCATTTTGTCATTTTTTGTCATTTTTGTCATTTTTGTCATTTTTGTCATTTTGTCTTTTGTCATTTTTGTCATTTTTGTCATTTTTTGTCATTTTTGTCATTTTTGTCATTTTTGTCATTTTTTGTCATTTTTGTCATTTTTTGTCATTTTTGTCATTTTTGTCATTTTTTTGTCATTTTTGTCATTTTTGTCATTTTTGTCATTTTTGTCATTTTTGTCATTTTTGTCATTTTTTGTCATTTTTGTCATTTTTGTCATTTTTGTCATTTTTGTCATTTTTGTCATTTTTGTCATTTTTTGTCATTTTTGTCATTTTTGTCATTTTTGGTCATTTTTGTCATTTTTGTCCATTTTTGTCATTTTTGTCATTTTTTGTCATTTTTTGTCATTTTTGTCATTTTTGTCATTTTTGTCATTTTTTGTCATTTTTGTCATTTTTGTCATTTTTGTCATTTTTGTCATTTTTTTGTCATTTTTGTCATTTTTGTCATTTTTGTCATTTTTGTCATTTTTGTCCATTTTTGTCATTTTTGTCATTTTTGTCATTTTTTGTCATTTTTGTCATTTTTGTCATTTTTGTCATTTTTTGTCATTTTGTCATTTTGTCATTTTTGTCATTTTTGTCATTTTTTGTCATTTTTGTCATTTTTGTCATTTTTGTCATTTTTGTCATTTTTGTCATTTTTTTGTCATTTTTGTCATTTTTGTCATTTTTTGTCATTTTTGTCATTTTTTGTCATTTTTGTCATTTTTGTCATTTTTGTCATTTTTGTCATTTTTTGTCATTTTTTGTCATTTTTGTCATTTTTTGTCATTTTTGTCATTTTTGTCATTTTTGTCATTTTTGTCATTTTTTGTCATTTTTGTCATTTTTGTCATTTTTGTCATTTTTGTCATTTTTGTCATTTTTGTCATTTTTTGTCATTTTTGTCATTTTTGTCATTTTTGTCATTTTTGTCATTTTTTTGTCATTTTTGTCATTTTTTGTCATTTTTTGTCATTTTTGTCATTTTTTGTCATTTTTGTCATTTTTGTCATTTTTGTCATTTTTGTCATTTTTGTCATTTTTGTCATTTTTGTTCATTTTTTGTCATTTTTGTCATTTTTGTCATTTTTGTCATTTTTTGTCATTTTTGTCATTTTTGTCATTTTTTGTCATTTTTGTCATTTTTGTCATTTTTGTCATTTTTGTCATTTTTGTCATTTTTGTCATTTTTGTCATTTTTGTCATTTTTTGTCATTTTTGTCATTTTTGTCATTTTTGTCATTTTGTCATTTTTTGTCATTTTGTCATTTTTGTCATTTTTGTCATTTTTGTCATTTTTGTCATTTTTGTCATTTTTGTCATTTTTGTCATTTTTGTCATTTTTGTCATTTTTTGTCATTTTTGTCATTTTTGTCATTTTTGTCATTTTTGTCATTTTTGTCATTTTTGTCATTTTTGTCATTTTTGTCATTTTTGTCATTTTTTGTCATTTTTGTCATTTTTGTCATTTTTGTCATTTTTGTCATTTTTTGTCATTTTTGTCATTTTTGTCATTTTTGTCATTTTTGTCATTTTTGTCATTTTGTCATTTTTGTCATTTTTGTCATTTTTGTCCATTTTTTTGTCATTTTTGTCATTTTTGTCATTTTTGTCATTTTTGTCATTTTTTGTCATTTTTGTCATTTTTGTCATTTTTTTTGTCATTTTTGTCATTTTTGTCATTTTTGTCATTTTTGTCATTTTTGTCATTTTTGTCATTTTGTCATTTTTGTCATTTTTGTCCATTTTTTTGTCATTTTTGTCCATTTTTGTCATTTTTTGTCATTTTTGTCATTTTTGTCATTTTTGTCATTTTTGTCATTTTTTGTCATTTTTGTCATTTTTGTCATTTTTGTCATTTTTTGTCATTTTTGTCATTTTTGTCATTTTTTGTCATTTTTTGTCATTTTTGTCATTTTTGTCATTTTTGTCATTTTTGTCATTTTTTGTCATTTTTGTCATTTTTGTCATTTTTGTCATTTTTGTCATTTTTGTCATTTTTGTCATTTTTTGTCATTTTTGTCATTTTTGTCATTTTTGTCATTTTTGTCATTTTTTGTCATTTTTGTCATTTTTGTCATTTTTTGTCATTTTTTGTCATTTTTGTCATTTTTGTCATTTTTTGTCATTTTTTTGTCATTTTTGTCATTTTTGTCATTTTTGTCATTTTTTGTCATTTTTTGTCATTTTTTTGTCCATTTTTGTCATTTTTGTCATTTTTTGTCATTTTTGTCATTTTTGTCATTTTTTGTCATTTTTGTCATTTTTGTCATTTTTTGTCATTTTTGTCATTTTTGTCATTTTTGTCATTTTTGTCATTTTTGTCATTTTTGTCATTTTTTGTCATTTTTTGTCATTTTTGTCATTTTTGTCATTTTTTGTCATTTTTGTCATTTTTTGTCATTTTTGTCATTTTTGTCATTTTTGTCATTTTTGTCATTTTTTGTCATTTTTTTGTCATTTTTGTCCATTTTTTGTCATTTTTGTCATTTTGTCATTTTTGTCATTTTTGTCATTTTTTGTCATTTTTTGTCATTTTTGTCATTTTTGTCATTTTTGTCATTTTTGTCATTTTTTGTCATTTTTGTCATTTTTGTCATTTTTGTCATTTTTGTCATTTTTGTCATTTTTTGTCATTTTTGTCATTTTTGTCATTTTTTGTCATTTTTTGTCATTTTTGTCATTTTTGTCATTTTTGTCATTTTTGTCATTTTTGTCATTTTTGTCATTTTTGTCATTTTTGTCATTTTTGTCATTTTTTGTCATTTTTTGTCATTTTTGTCATTTTTGTCATTTTTGTCATTTTTGTCATTTTTGTCATTTTTGTCATTTTTGTCATTTTTTTGTCATTTTTGTCATTTTTGTCATTTTTGTCCATTTTTGTCATTTTTGTCATTTTTGTCATTTTTGTCATTTTGTCATTTTTGTCATTTTTGTCATTTTTGTCATTTTTGTCATTTTTTGTCATTTTTGTCATTTTTGTTCATTTTTGTCATTTTTGTCATTTTTGTCATTTTTGTCATTTTTTGTCATTTTTGTCATTTTTGTCATTTTTGTCATTTTTTGTCATTTTTTGTCATTTTTGTCATTTTTGTCATTTTTGTCATTTTTGTCATTTTTTGTCATTTTTTGTCATTTTTGTCATTTTTTGTCATTTTTGTCATTTTGTCATTTTTGTCATTTTTTGTCATTTTTTGTCATTTTTGTCATTTTTGTCATTTTTTTGTCATTTTTGTCATTTTTGTCATTTTATTTTTGTCATTTTTGTCATTTTTGTCATTTTTGTCATTTTTTTGTCATTTTTGTCATTTTTTGTCATTTTTGTCATTTTTGTCATTTTTGTCATTTTTGTCATTTTTGTCATTTTTTTTTGTCATTTTTGTCATTTTTGTCATTTTTTGTCATTTTTGTCATTTTTTGTCATTTTTTGTCATTTTTGTCATTTTTGTCATTTTTTGTCATTTTTTGTCATTTTTGTCATTTTTGTCATTTTTTGTCATTTTTGTCATTTTTGTCATTTTTGTCATTTTTGTCATTTTTGTCCATTTTTGTCATTTTTTGTCATTTTTGTCATTTTTGTCATTTTTTTGTCATTTTTGTCATTTTTGTCATTTTTGTCTTTTGTCATTTTTGTCATTTTTGTCATTTTTGTCATTTTTGTCATTTTTGTCCATTTTTGTCATTTTTGTCATTTTTGTCATTTTTGTCATTTTTGTCATTTTTGTCATTTTTGTCATTTTTTGTCATTTTTGTCATT
The DNA here is from genome assembly GCF_029784155.1 of Uranotaenia lowii. Taxonomy (NCBI): domain Eukaryota; kingdom Metazoa; phylum Arthropoda; class Insecta; order Diptera; family Culicidae; genus Uranotaenia; species Uranotaenia lowii. Next base: position 10,259,305 of record NC_073692.1, on the reverse strand, counting down.
TTTGTCATTTTTGTCATTTTTGTCATTTTTTGTCATTTTTGTCATTTTTGTCATTTTTGTCATTTTTTGTCATTTTTGTCATTTTTGTCATTTTTGTCATTTTTGTCATTTTTTGTCATTTTTGTCATTTTTTGTCATTTTTTGTCATTTTTTGTCATTTTGTCATTTTTTGTCATTTTTGTCCATTTTTTGTCATTTTTGTCATTTTTGTCATTTTTTTGTCATTTTTGTCATTTTTTGTCATTTTTGTCATTTTTGTGTCATTTTTGTCATTTTCATTTTTGTCATTTTTGTCATTTTTGTCATTTTTGTCATTTTTTGTCATTTTTTGTCATTTTTGTCATTTTTGTCATTTTCGTCATTTTTGTCATTTGTGTTATTTGTCTTTTTTTTTTAACATTTGAGAATGTTGCCACTTTTGATTTTTTTTCCGATTTTGTCATTTTCTTAAACTGCTTCAATTTTGTCTATTCAATGGTTTATTTTTCAAATCTTATCCTATTAGGCAACAATTCCAAAAAATCCGGCTTTGATTTTAGGAAAATTTCAGAACTTTATGAAACTTTCAATGTTCAGTTTCATCATTTCAAAATTCAAATTCTTATCTTTTTCATTTTCTATCGTTAATACCGGATTTTTTAATTCTTTATTTTTTTTTGTTTTTTATCCATACAGATATATATTGCTTAATACTTTCAAGAATCACTCTCTTATTTTTTGTAGTTGACCTCTATCAAATAGGCCATTGTTTCCCGATCAGAAAATTTTTGTCTATCATACCGGACGATCGATAAGCTCTGTCGTTAATTTCATTATTCATAATCGTTTACGGATTGTTGTAATCAGACGTGAAAAAAAAAACAGAAAAAATCGAAAGGTGAAAATTAAAGAAATCGTCCGAGCGAGCGCACCAAACCCCAATCTGGTCAGATCAGATTTCGGTGCGGCCAAAATCGGTACAGAATTGTCCGGTCACGACTTTCCCAACCATTTACCGCGGCCAGTCAGTCCAATCCAATCCAATGCCTAGTTTCCAGTTTCCAATAGTTTCAGCCGGGATTAACTGGTCGAAGGAAGAAGGTAAGTAACATTGGTCTGGCAGCAACGATTGCATGAAATTGATGATCCATGGGATCAAAAAGCCGCAAAAATAGTAAACGCCGCTCAATCGATTCGCGCCATTGTCCAGAAACGACCGCCTCTCGGTAACAACATCACCATACTTAGGACTTAAGCCGAATACCTACTTTCTTTGAAGCCGAAAGCACTCGCGGCTATTCCAACAACAGTCAAGCCAACAATAATATAACATCAACTGCTATGAAAACATCGATAATTTTGACACATCGCTTGACAAGATAATTATCAATTGTACGTTATGACTGGGAATGATTCTTGATTTTGAGCTTCGTGCCACAAAGAGGAGGAAACTCGACGGGATACATTATTTGGAGGTTTTGTGAAAAAAAAAACCGTCGAAGGAGGGATATTTGCTGATCATTATCCGGTGCCAGAGGTTTTATTTTTGGCTTTTAAGCCTTTTTCCTTAAAAAATCATACAAAAATATTTATTGTAAACTTATTGAATTGATGATACTTAATTTTTTTTAAGTACACTGTAATTTGTTTTACCTTAATTGAAATTGTTTGTTGAAGATCCAAATGAAACTCGTCAATCTAGTGTTTGTGCAGTGACCGAAGGCAGAAGGAAATCCATTAGTAGAAAGTATGGCAACATAAATGATTTAAAAAGTCGAAGCTTGACATTCTCGTTAAGAAATACTGATTTGAGTTGAGAACTTTTAATTTATTGTAAACCCTCAATTCACAGCTATTTGAACAATTTAAATATGATCATTTCCATGTTTTAAAGATGGTTTTTGGGTGCCTGTCCTCACAATAAGCATAAAGCTGTATGTCGTCATCAAAATTGTGAATTGTACAATATTTATTAACGTAAGGAAGATCATCAATGTGACGGCTTAACAAGATAGGTCCAAGAACAGAGCCTTGAGGCACCCTGGAACTTACTGGTCAAAAACTTGTTTACTTATTGTTACATAAGACTGCTTGTTGTCGATTCTCTAGATAAGAAAATATCATTAAAACAGCTTAAGATAGGAAATTAAAATTTCTTCCAAGCTTATCACACAATTTTTATGAGAAATGATATCAAATGCTTTGTGCTGTCAAGAAAAACAATCATTACATTACTGCCTTTATCATTCGGTTTTCCAATATCATCACATATCTTAATCATACCTGTTTTTATGGGGTGATCAATACGATAGCAAGACTGATTTTGAATTACAGACCCCGTTCGATTTTGGCAACATGCCCGAACATTTTGTGTTGCCAAAATCGAACGGTTTTTTTCCTTAAATGTTTTTCTTTTATTTTTACAAAATAACTATTTTTATTATCGTTAGTGTTCTTTTAAGTCAATTTCCTACAATTTTTGTCATTTTTTATAATTTTTTCTCATGTTTTGATGCATTTTGCACTGCTCTTGTTTTGTTTATAATCTTAATTGTTTTTGTCATATTTGCTGTTTTTGTCATTTTTCATAATTTTTTAGTTGTTTCTTGTCATTTTTTGTCTTATGTTTGTATTTGTTTTTTAATTTTTTTAATTTTTCATCTTTTTTTCATTTTTGAGTACTTTATAATTTTTTTAAAATTTTTTTGTTTTTCTTGTTGTAGTTTATCACCATTTCAGAACATAAAAACGTATTTATGGTTTTTGTTTCAATTATATTGGTCCTTTTATAGAGAAAACTTAAAGGGAATGTCGCTTCTAAAAACCATTCGATTTTGGATGTTGCCAAAATCGAATGTTGCCAATATCGAATGTTGCCAAAAACGAACGTCTGTATTAGATTTTTATTTTCTAAATACAGCACAAGGTAGAAAAATTAGGCGTTTTGTGGTCTGTCTGAGCCCCCCACCCCCGAAATATCACCAAAACCTTACAATATTATATGCAAAACGTGGTTAGTAAATCATCACGGCCACTAACGGTTATTTTAACTAATGGTTAATTGTGTTTATCATTTTTATCAAATAAACCGTAAAGAGGATTTTTTTATTTCATACCCGTAAAGCAGACACAAAAGAAAAAATATTAATTTTAATTTTATAATGATTTTGAAGTTATGAGCTTTCCAACGAACTCATTAAAATGTTGAAAGATTTTGAGAAACTCAGAATATCGGCATTTTAAGAATAAACCGCTCAGTGGATTATTATATGTATCACTATACATCGATTTTTGCTTTATGTTTTTCGTTACACTCCGCCCAACTACTCTAAAACTTAAAATTTATTTATCAAATAATATTATAAGAAAAGAAAAACAACCCTTTGATTAATTCACTAATATTAAATTTGCATATTTGGTCCATTTTTTGACGAAATAAGGCCCGGCGTACCCCGGAAATCTCTTATTGAGTGTTTTTCGCAGCTCTAAATGTAATCAAAATCCCAAAACAAAATTATCTAGTATTTTCTTTTTTATTTTTATGTGTTCACAAAATAAATCATTCATCAGCCCAGTTTTATGATTATAAGCTGAAAATTCAGCAAAAATAGAACAAATGTTTTCAAAAAAAATCCACTGTGAACTTTTGTTATTTCAACCGGGATGGTCACGATTTTCGTTAAAAAACGCCATCTTTTTTTATCATTTTGACTTTTGAGCTCAATATCCAGATTCCAACATGATTATAATAACTTTTTTTTCTTTATAAATAGATACTGAAGATAAAGACGATTCTAAAATGGTATGATTAATGAAAATCGGTCCAGTAGTTTTGAAGATACAGCCAAAATGACCCTAACCGACTAATTGTCCTTTTTTCAACCGTAAGGGAAGGTTAATGTCTCCTACATCTTTCCCATCTTACTTAATATTTTCATTTCTCTTATTTTTGTCCTATTTCGCACTTTTTTTTGTTTCATTCTTTCTGTCTTGTTCAAATCTTCGTTGATCTATTTTTTATCCTTTTTTTTGCAATTCAACATCTTTCAATTCATTCTAATACTATTCATATTTCTTATCTATATAGAAAAATTTATTTCTGTCTTTTTGTCTGTCTATTTTTATAGACTCGGTAACTACGGAATCAATTTTCTTGAAAGTTGGCAGGTGGTTGCTTTTGAGGTCGGGAAAGGTTTCTTTTACAGTTTGAGACCCCTCCCTCTTACTGGAAGGGGGCCATTCAAGCAAATGGTGCAACATTCGGAATGGGTGAAGATTTGGCTAAAAGAAATCTTTTTATTGATGTTTGATGAGAGAAATATATCTATAATTTTTTGAGAACCGTCCCTTCTTCCAAAAAGGAGGTAGTAAGAGGGGGGCTTCCGTACAATTTTTATTGCAAAATTCGATAACTATTTGAGAAAATGGAACCGAATTGGCTTGGAAGAATATTTGGATATGGAAAATGTTCTTCTATGATTGTTTGAAACTCCTCCCGATTTTGAATTGGGAGGATTGGAAGAGGAGAGGTGCTCATACAAATTATAGCAATACTCGATAACTGATCAAGCGAGGTGAATCAAATTTGGCATACGAGAGTATTTGGGTGAACGAAATGTTCCCTAGATGGTTTGAAACTCTTAACACCTTTGATTAGGGATACATAAAGGGGGAGGGCTCTCATACAATTTTTGAAGGACTGATGTAATAATCGAACAAATGGAACTAAATTTGGCATGGAAGGATATTTGGATACGGAAAAAGACTATGATTTTTGAGACTCCTCCCTCCTGAGGCCAGTTAACTAATAGGAAGAAAAGAGGGGACCACCAAAGCTTTTTTAAAGATGGCCCCGAATTCGGTATGGGATTATGTTCTGATACGAGTAATGTTTCTGATATTGGGAAGGGTCCCACCCTTCCACCTTTGAGTGAGATACGAAAATGAGCCGGGAGCCTCACACATTTTTGTTGCATATCAATAGAATTAGTCCTATGAAAGAAACCAACTTTAGCTGGGGCAGATTTTTGGGATGAAGAAATGTTTCTATGCTTATTCGGGAACCCTCCAGTACAAGAATGAATAACGTGGGACTCTTATACATTTTTGCGTAACTCGATTACATTTTGAGCACATGGGGAAAAATTTGTCATGGGAAAATTTATGGAAATAAGACTCCTCGTTTTTTTTCCAGCGAGAAGCTTACTTGCTTTAATAACTCGGGAAAGGATAGAGCAAATTTTGTGTAGAAGGGATTGGAATACGCGAAACGTTTTCTTGATTATTAAACAGATGGACTCTCATAATTTTAGTTTTAATGACTTGGAATGTGATCAAGCAAATGGAACCAAATTTGACTTGAGAGAGGAATTCTATACAAGTAAAACATTTATTGTGGCAGAATTCAGGAACTTATGAATAAATAAACACAAAGTCCTAATGTTAGATATAAAATAATGGTTGGAAAATAAATTTAAACACATGTTTTAAAAACAGTAAAGAATATTTAAGAAAACCAGAATTATCTCATTTATCTTCTTTGTTAAATTTCTATCAATTTTATAAGGTGTAGCAAAGCACTTCAGGTCAGCTAGTCTTTATACATTTTCTAATTTCCCTGTTAAACCTTATTTTTCGCGTTTTGCTTTTTGATTTTTTTTTTCATTCTTCATATTTTTGAAAATTTTCTTAAAAAGCAAGATATTATTGCTTTTTTTCATTCTCAGGAAATGTTATACAGCCCCCGCTTGTTAACCAGACCCTTTTTATCGGGCACTCCTGATAATCAGACGTTTTGGGAGCTGAGTTCAAAATTCTCCTCAATTATTTAACGTTTTGTTGAAAAAATTCCAAAAATTCAATTGTTTTTATGATCGTTTACTAATTGTACGCTGTCTTGTAGTTTATTTGCTCTTGGCTATGTTATCAGGTAATACTGCTATTTTCATATATTTGTTATCAAATTTTTACAGCTTCTAAAACTCATTCGATTCTATTATTCTCGCTACTGATTACCTACTCAAACATCAATAATATATCAATTACTGTTATGAACAATGTTGTTTTGAGTCATTTTTTTGCATCAAAATAATGTTTCTGTAAAGGGACCCTCCGTAATCCGATGTTTTCTATAGTCGGCCGCACCTTTCGATCCCAATAGCGTCCGATTAACGAGCGAGCACTGTATTCGATTTTTTTTCTCAATTAGACTTTATTTAAAACGGTTTGGAATGTTCAAAGTTAAGCCATTTTTTTCTTTATTTTTTAATTGTTACAAGATTATAATCGAAAATTCTAGTTTGAAGCATTTTTATGATTTCTAAATTTTTCCATTATTCTTTTTTATAATTTTTTATATTTTCTAGTTGTGGTCATTCATGATATTATAGTACATATTTTCTTTTTTTCTTTTTCTCGTATTCACAAATTTCTAAATTTTTCTAACTTTTTGTCATCTCTTTTTATTTATATTTAAATTTTCCAAATTCAAACCATTTTCCATCCATTTTGTTTTCCTTAAGTTTATTATGATTCTGATTTTCGTGAAATTTATATTTTTTTTTCATTTCTCACAACCTGTCTTTTTATTGGAATTTCAACCATTTTTCCTTGACATCTTGTTTAATAATGTTATCCTTCTTATTTTCTTTATGTTGGGAAGTTATCATATCCTTTCATTTTAACCTTATATTTAATCTTTATTTTTATTATCTCCGTTATCTTTTTTTCTATCTGTCTTTTTCTACCTTTCTTTTATGTGAATAATTTCGTTTTTAAATGGATTTTTCAAATTCAATAGTCTATAAATTTATAATTTGTATACCACTTTCACTGTTTATCACTGATCACTTTTCGATTTCATCTTTAAAGTGCATTAAATTTGAGAGACACTCTTCACCTTCACCTTCTTATTTTCTCGTTTATGATATTTTTCTCAACTTTTCGTTTTTTTTATTTCAATGTGATTTAATAATAACATTTATTTATATTTAAACAAATTTAATTGATTTATCTGTTAAAATATTTGTTTGTTCGAAGTTCGTTAGAATCGGAAAGTGAAATGTTTCAATTTTTGTACCATGTTTTTCAAATCGGTACAGAAATAGACCCGTTATTGGACGACGGAGAAGCGAAACAAATAAACAAACAAGGCGAGATCAAAGTCCATCTCAATAAATTTGGATACACTTTAGCCGGGACTTTATTATTATTGAAGTTTGTTCGATTGCGTTCACTGATTATTATTCATAACTCTCGCTTCGTCTCACTTTTTCTGTGCTGTTGTTGTCTGGATTTGTCTAGGCAGCAACCACTTATCAAAAATAACAAACGAAAAAAAAATGACAAAAATGACAAAAATGACAAAAATGACAAAAATGACAAAAATGACAAAAATGACAAAAATGACAAAAATGACAAAAATGACAAAAATGACAAAAATGACAAAAATGACAAAAATGACAAAAATGACAAAAATGACAAAAATGACAAAAATGACAAAAATGACAAAAATGACAAAAATGACAAAAATGACAAAAATGACAAAAATGACAAAAATGACAAAAATGACAAAAATGACAAAAATGACAAAAATGACAAAAATGACAAAAATGACAAAAATGACAAAAATGACAAAAATGACAAAAATGACAAAAATGACAAAAATGACAAAAATGACAAAAATGACAAAAATGACAAAATTGACAAAATTGACAAAATTGACAAAAATGACAAAAATGACAAAAATGACAAAATTGACAAAATTGACAAAAATGACAAAAATGACAAAAATGACAAAAATGACAAAAATGACAAAAATGACAAAAATGACAAAAATGATAAAAATGACAAAAATGACAAAAATGACAAAAATGACAAAAATGACAAAAATGACAAAAATGACAAAAATGACAAAAATGACAAAAATGACAAAAATGACAAAAATGACAAAAATGACAAAAATGACAAAAATGACAAAAATGACAAAAATGACAAAAATGACAAAAATGACAAAAATGACAAAAATGACAAAAATGACAAAAATGACAAAAATGACAAAAATGACAAAAATGACAAAAATGACAAAAATGACAAAAATGACAAAAATGACAAAATTGACAAAATTGACAAAATTGACAAATATGACAAAAATGACAAAAATGACAAAAATGACAAAAATGACAAAAATGACAAAAATGACAAAAATGACAAAAATGACAAAAATGACAAAAATGACAAAAATGACAAAAATGACAAAAATGACAAAAATGACAAAAATGACAAAAATGACAAAAATGACAAAAATGACAAAAATGACAAAAATGACAAAAATGACAAAAATGACAAAAATGACAAAAATGACAAAAATGACAAAAATGAAAAAAATGACAAAAATGACAAAAATGACAAAAATGACAAAAATGACAAAAATGACAAAAATGACAAAAATGACAAAAATGACAAAAATGACAAAAATGACAAAAATGACAAAAATGACAAAAATGACAAAAATGACAAAAATGACAAAAATGACAAAAATGACAAAAATGACAAAAATGACAAAAATGACAAAAATGACAAAAATGACAAAAATGACAAAAATGACAAAAATGACAAAAATGACAAAAATGACAAAAATGACAAAAATGACAAAAATGTCAAAAATGACAAAAATGACAAAAATGACGAAAATGACAAAAATGACAAAAATGACAAAAATGACAAAAATGACAAAAATGACAAAAATGACAAAAATGACAAAAATGACAAAAATGACAAAAATGTCAAAAATGACAAAAATGACAAAAATGACGAAAATGACAAAAATGACAAAATCGACATAATTGACAAAATTGACAAAATTGACAAAAATGACAAAAATGACAAAAATGACAAAAATGACAAAAATGACAAAAATGACAAAAATGACAAAAATGACAAAAATGACAAAAATGACAAAAATGACAAAAATGACAAAAATGACAAAAATGACAAAAATGACAAAAATGACAAAAATGACAAAAATGACAAAAATGACAAAAATGACGAAAAAGAAAAAAATAGACAATTAGTTGAATTAATCATATTTACAGTTGAATCAATCATGCCATTACAATTGAATCTATCGAATTTATAGTTGATTGTGTTAGGTCAATCAGCAGTTTTAAGTTAAATCACATACGTTTATAGTTGAATGCATAATTTCAACTATACAATTGTAGTTGATTCTATCATATTTCCAGTTGAATCCATCCTTTCATTACAATTGAATCCTTTATATTCATAGTTGATTGCGAAAAGTCAATCATCAGTTTGTAGTTGAGTCTATTATGTTTTAAGTTGGATGCGAAAAAATCAACTACGCTTTGATGATAGGTTTAACCAGCTGAAATATTTTATTAGTACAACTGTGGTCTTTATACTCTGTGTATGGGGAAAAGAGCTATAATGCTATAAATCTCTAAGAGCAAGTTCAATCGTGTTGGGAAAAAGTGGTAAAAATTTTGACACCTGTAGCACATTTTGATAACTCTACCATGTAAGAACATTTTCAAGATCTGCAACCTTAAAGTTTTTTTTACAACACGTGTTTTATTTTCTATGAAATAGAAACAGTGCTGTTAAAAAATACCACGCCAAAAGACCTTCATGTGCTACAAGTGTAAAAATTTCTAAAACTTTTTCCCAACACGAGTGAACTTGCTCTAAGTAGATAGGTTTACGCCACCTTTTTTCTTTTTCACGTTTCTCAGGTAAATGATGAAATTTTTGATAAAAAACGGCTAGATAAATTTTTCCCGTATGTTTGGATAACGTGATGAATAACTATAAAGCCTACCCCTTTCCGGATTCCTGATAAAAATTAAATTCCAATTTTCTGGATTTCCAATGGTGCCCCTTTACGTGTTTATTGAAATTCTAAAAATTCAATTGTGTTGAAAAAAGGTTTATCTATCTACATAACACTAGATCTCGAGGTTTGATGCATTTGTATGTCGTTTGTCATCATAATTAAAAATTTCGATTATATTCCTATTTCCTGAGATACCCCCTTTGGAGATTGTTAAGGGTAGGCTTTGAGGCACCCCTAAATCAAGACCGATTTAACCTTCCAAAGCCGTTCGCTAAATATCCGTTTCCTGGAAATATGCGTTGTAATTTGATTTCGTTCTCTTGGCTGTAAATGTTAACCGATTTTGATGATATTATATTCATTGTGTAGGTAATTTATTCTAATTACTCAACATTTCAAAATAAAGTCGATATGTATTACCAGGATTTCAGAAACTGGTTCAGAAAGTTAAAAGTCCGAAAAATCAATTTTATTTTTAAAATACTCATAACTTCTGACAGGTTTTCTGTATTTAATTATTTCATTGATGTTTGAAATTGTCAAGAATCCATCTATCCGACAATGTATAAAAATGTTTTGGTCCAATGAAAGTTTTTACCGCTATGACAGATCTTCCGGTAGAAAAAAGTCTTACTTTGAAAAAACGACATCCAGTTTTTGCTTTGCTTAGCTGTATTTCATTTCTCAATGAACCGATTTTAAAAACTCAAATTTTAGTTTTTTGGCGTTAATTTGATCATTATTTTCATAGAACATACTTGGTCTGTCAAAACTATCAGTTCATCAGTATATTGGAATGATGATTAAGATGTTTGAAATGTGCGCTTCGGGTCATATTGACCCGAACGGCTTTGGAGGGTTAACTGAAATTTTGCACAGGTAAATTTTTTTGGAATAATCTACAAATAACTCATTTGGCTGCCATCCTTCTGTAAATTGTAATGTAAATTTTGCTGAGATATACATTTCTTCTTCTGAAAATTGTTGCAAACTTGTCTTTTCAAACTTTCTCCTTAGTTTAAAATAATTATGTACTTACGTTTCATTGCCCGTATTCAATGAGAGCATTTTTTTTGTCATTATGATGTTTACCTGGAAGAAAAAGATAGTTTGCATTAGATAACTTAATGGAAAAGAAGATAAGAAATGAGTCATCGGTAGCTTTTATAGTTCGGCAGTGGTATAAGACAAAAAAAAATTAAATATCATTATCAGTCTTCACCACTTTAAGCATGATTTCTCATGATATGTTCACTTATTTAGCCATAAAATTTTTGTTTTATGATATTTTCATAAAAAAGGAACTTTTCTCAAGTTATGGAGATCACACTTCAATATGTTTTCATTTGAAGCACATTTCCTGGTTTACTTATGATTTGTAACACAAAATGCAATGTAAAATATGCATTCAATCGAATTCATTGGATGTATTAAGACAAACTGTGTATTAGAGACGAACAACTTTAAAACCACTCCAACGCAGTAAAATAAACTATTTGAGTTGATTGTAACGCATGTTTTGTCCACCTTGTCTTCTAGAATCGAATGCAAAGGTGGAACTAGAGTGGAAGAATATAAGATCAATTTCTAAAATACTAGTTTTGAGCCCCTTGTTTATTTTAAACATGATATCTCTAATATTGCTGGAATTTTGAACTTGTGAAAAAGCTTAAGCTCAAACTTAATTTTGCAAAAAAAAATTGTTTTCCACCATTAATTTTTTCAAAGCTTCATGCATTTGAATGAGAAATATTAATTATCTCTCCCATGATTTGTTGGATGACATATGTAGTAGGCTGGCTAGCCATACCCAGAGCTAGAGCTCCCCAATCATCTAATCCATCGGGCAGAGTTGATTGCTTTGATTACACCTTGACGCCCTCCTCTAAAGTATCTGGGAAGCTCCAGTTCCTTTAACAGAAACCCGAAAGACGCGGGTGGTCGATATTCTTCTCTGACGACGACGATTCTACCTTTCCAATCAACTGGATCGGGCTGAGCCAGCCAGGCAAGTCGTTCGTCAAGTTGCCATCTTTGATCGATTGACGACTGACGGAGCTCATCACCTCATGGCATGGCCTACTCCTCCGTGCAAACTTTTCCCCTGCATCATCTTTCCAGCCAGCCACACTGAAACGATTTCAATCAATTTGTTGTGTTTACTTAACGCGCCCCTCCCCCTCAAAACTGGAATTAAGACTCTTGAGCCGAAGAGTCCGACTGAGTAGTGGTCGTCCGGAAATGTTGTCCATCGTTTAGAGTGGTCCACAAAGATGCACACAAGATGCAAAATAGCAGACACACCGGTTGCGTTCTCCGGGTGGTGGGTTGATGAACTCTTGGTTGGATCGAAGATGAAGAAAATCGACAAGTAAAAACAACAACATCAGCTTCAGACTTCAAGCGCAGATCCGATGGAGATGATTGAGTGTTGCTGATAGTGTCAATCCGGGCGGTGTGGCTTGATGGGCGGCTGTTGTGGAACCTCCTTTCTCCTCCCTTCCTGGCCATCAAATCAGAGGCAGCAGCACCAAACATCCGATTTGATGGAAGGCGGGATTGGGCGGTCCGTCTGCAAGTACCTCTACTTATTGAAGAACCTCGAATAAGACCAACCCGTTGACGTTGACGACGAAAAACCTTTCAACCATTCACTCACTCCGTCTCCGTCAAAAAAGATTCCTTGCGAAATAGCGCCAATATTTTTCGTTTGGAAGATGAAGTATCGTTATCGCTGCTGCTGCGCCCCGTGGAAAACCTTCGGTGGTAATTTGTCACCGCAGATTAATTTAATATTTGTAATTTGATATCTCACTCTGCCGTTCGTCCTGTTGTTGGCACGCAAATGCTCCCTGCTAAATCATAACACGGCACACCGGCCAGGAGGAAGAAGTGAGCGATGAAAAAAGACGAAGCCGATCAAAATTTAGGAAGCGCTGCAAGTCGCAGTCGGCCATCACCTCGTTTCGACCGAAGCAGGCTGTGATTAACAGGGGTGTAATTATGCTTCGTCACATTGAAAAATTGAACGAAATCATACAAATTTGAGTTGAAGTAGAATAATTTGAATGTATATTTCATCTAATGAGAAAAAAGTACATCATGCATCATTCCAGCTTGTATCTATTCAAATTTCAGTTCACTTTAAATACAGTATGTTACCAAAAAACATGTAAAAGTCAAGATGTACACCAAGGAGATAGTGATCAGTTCAATCCAGAGGCTGGCTATGAAAGCGTTTTTACTCGAATTCTTCCATGCAACAATTTGAAAAAGATGACTTAACAGCATCATTAAAGGCAAGAACGAAGTGCCATTTGATAACAGACCGAACTAAAGTACTACGACTTGAACGCTCTAAGCTATTTCTGTATAAAGTGAAGAAGAAGCAGCTGATCATCGTGTTCTCAGACGAGACACTCATTTTGATTGATACGGTGTCCAATTAAAGTAAAGTGCGAACACGATATGATTGCGACACATTCAATAGGGCATAACTTTTTTACCAGTGAGTAAAAATCAACCAAATTTTGCACACTTTCTCGTTGATGTGTATTGTTTACATTCTGTCAAACTCGAAGTCGTGTTATTCGATTCAACGAAAATGGAGGTGTACCAACGCGAGTCGAGAGAACAAACTCTTTCCAAACACCTGGAATTTCCTGACCTGTCGCACCGGCAGTTGGGAAAAATGTTGAACATTTACCATTCAACCGTCTCCAGAGTGTTGAAACGGTTCCAGAAGTGGTTGACGTTGGACCACGGCAAAAGAGCTGGAAGAAATTCGGGACCGGAGAACAAAAAGACGGAGGGAAAGGCGAAGCGGATGATTAAAGCAAATCCCAATGTCTCAAGCCGTGATTTGGCTAAAAAGATCGGCATTTCGCAGAGCTACGTCCAGAATGCAAAGAAGAGAGCTGGACTATATACACTAAAGGTACAGAACTTCCCAAACCGCAATGAGCGGCAACAATCGACGGCTAAAACTTGGGCACGGAAGCTCTACGAGAAGGTACTGACAAAATATGGCTACTGTGTGATGGACGACGAAACGTATATAAAAGACAAATTCCGGGGTTGGAGTTTTTCACCGGCAAGAGCAAGTTTGATGTGGACGACAAATTTAAGAAGAAGAAAATGTCAAAGTTCGCCTCCAAATATCTCGTTTGGAAGGCCTTCTGCTCTCGCGTACTGAGGAGTGAACCTTTCGTGACAAAGGACACAGTAAATGGCGAGATCTACTTATCTGAATGCCTTGAGAAGCACCTTTTGCCGTTCTTGCAGCATCACGACTAAGCTCCGCTATTTTGGTCAAATTTGACACCATGCCACTATCCTAAAAGTGTTTTGGAGTGGTATAAGGCCAATTCTGTAGATTTTGTTCCAAAGGACATGAGCCCGCCAAACTGTCCGGAGCTGTCTGGAGTCTACATGAATATTTTGAAGAACCAGGTGCTTCCTTGGACTCGGGCAAGCTTTGGCGAACTGGAGAATGTTATTTTCCAACAAGATGGAACCTATGCCATACCTCGAAATGGACCCAAACATAGTTGGAGGAGAATATGAAAATTTGAACCGTAGGATGTGGCCTCCAAGGAGTCTGGGTTTGAAACTCCTCGACTCTGTGATATGGCCGTATGTTCAAACGAAGGCCTGTGAATCCTTTCACCAAAGTGTCGATTCTCTGAAGGCTTGCATCTCTGAGACGTGAGCTTCAATGTCAGATTCATATATTGCGAAGGTAAGCCCCAGCATGCCCTGGAATCCTCACTAGGCTTACCATTCTGTGTTTTAGGTAAAACTCGACGGATTGCACCCATGAATTTCGTGGTTTTCCAGACTCAATTGTTCTTAAGCAGCTTGCACTATCAGAAAAATTTATACACTTTTTCTTTTTAAGCGAATTTTTAATTGCCATAAGAATTGCCATAGTTTCAGCACAAAAACAGAACAAGTATTGAAAAAACGGAGACAAACACATATAGGATTTCAATGAAACATGTTGTTTTTCGAAGAGATTCCTTTTTCTTCTTAACTCTAAGCGTACCTCTTTCGAGGATATGATGGCTAGCATCTTACAAATGCTAAAGCCACCAACCCACTGAAAGTGTACTATGTATGCCGTGACCGGGATTCGATCTCATACCCCCTGGCTAAGAAGACTTGAAGGCTATCCTCCCCGCCACGGGCGGCGGGAGTATACTGTAATCTTTAACTTTTAGTGAATTTTTCGGAAAAGATACCAAAACCCGTTGGACCATTTGCTTTCGAACCATCAGTAAATATTTTCACACAGTCTGGTATTTCTTATTTATTCAATGTTAACTGATAAAACCCTGCGAATTATTACTAGATCAAAATTTTCTTCAGAGTCAACTTAATTTGATTATATTTTTTAGTAAAAATAAATTAATACATCTCATAACATCTTTTTAAGTAATTAGTTCTAAGTTCTAAATAATAAAAATGCATGAAATGTAAGCGATATCTATGCACTTTCAAACAATGGTACTTATATCTACACTGCGAATTTTAAATTGCTGGAAATTGTTACCGATCATGGTAACCATATTTAGTTAGTAGTTTATTTTTGTATTCGAACCCATTCCACATTATATTTATTAGTTAAATTAAAATCATTGTCAATTTGTATAGGCTCATTTTGTTTCGTTATAGTTAGGTATATTGTAAAATAAGTTGTGTTGTCTGATAGGAAGGTACTTGATTAGCAGTAACACGCATTTAAGCATTGCAACGGAAGATAGCTTGTTCGGTGTATTACAGAGCGCGATGCCCTGTAATACTCTGCACCCGGACCTGTTACGTGATGCGGGCCTGCTTCCGTGCCCGGGAGGAATGCATGAACGTGGAACTGAGTCCGTGGTCACCCTATTGTCCAATCCCTACCTCGTCTAAACTTTGCGAAACGATAAGCTGGATCGCATAATCGAGTTTGCGTTTCGTCAGAGAATTCTACATCCGGGAGATCTGAGAGAGAAAGCGAGAAGGAGAGAGGATCATAGGGATCGTGCAGCTTTAGGCGGGCAAGATCGAGGAGAGTTGTCGTGACCGTCCTGGTGATCGGACGCAAATTGTGTTCGGCAAAAGTTTAACAAGACCGCGTGTGAAAAGTGGCCCGAAAGTCGGGTATTATCAGATTCCCAAATTCGCACTGTGCAAGCATCTATCGGTGCGATCCGAGGCCACAACACACAGCACACCAAATCGGCAGGGGTTCCTCGACTTCTTGAGGACCACTGCTGGGGAGTCAATATCCCTCCGATCCCAGTTTCGACAATCCACACCGGTCGCGACAACGTTCGTCCAAGGACGACATTATTGGAAGGAAGCATTTCGGTTGGTTGGTGGTGCCTCTAACCCACGAAGGCAACTGCCATACACGCCGAACCCGGGGACCAGGTCCAGCATCGGCTGTCGATCGCAACGCGGGCGCAACGTTGCTATTGATCGCAGGTCCAACTCAAACGTGCTCTGCGATTCATCAGCGGGATTAGACTTCGACCACGTGGTGCTAGGCTTTGGAGCAAGCTGCCGGAACCTCGAAAAGATAAGGTAAAAAGCCCAAGTCTCAAGCCCATGCTCGAGCCCCTAGCCCAAGTCTCAAGCTCGAGCTCCAAGCCAAGGTCAGAAGTCCAAAACTCAAGCACACCCTCGAAGCTGAACCTCAAGACTCGATCGGGAGCCGAATCCCAAGCCCAGATCCAAAGCTGTACCTCAAGACCCGTTCGGGAGCCGAATCTCAAACCCAGATCCGAAGCTGAACCTCAAACACGTGCCTCTAGCCCGATCCTATTGCTGATCCTCAAGCCCAAGTCCGAAGGTGAGCCACGTGTCCAGGATGTCCAGGTAGCTGATCGGCCGCAACAAATTCCCTTCCTTCTGTTGAATATAGAAAAAAATATTAAAGCTTAAAAATGTAAATTTCCACCTTTTCAATCTTTCATTAAAATAAGAGCCGATATATTTTGGGAAGGGTTCCACCTAATTACATTCCCTTTGGTTTGCTAGTCGTTCTCCACTGCGTCGTGTATTGGTGAGTATTCCACACAAGCAAGAGCCGACCCTGAGGGAATAAGTCCAGTTGAGCTAGCCGACCGTTTCAAAATCAGCAAAATTTAGCTGGTTTTCCAGCAATTTGAATTGCTGAAAACGATCAGCAAACTAAATTGCTGGAAATCCAGCAGTCTCAATTGCCGGAAACTAGCCATCCATATTGCTGAAAATCTGTTTTTTTTAAACAACCGGAAATTTTTTGTGTCTAAATTAGGTTCAAGATTTCAATATGATACCCTCGATTCGTTTGTTCATTTTAATTGTGCGACATTTATTTAGAATTGTATAACAACATAAAATAGTATCTGCCAGTGCGTCGGCCGCTTTTCGCCAAGTCTTGGACATCATGCTCCATCTTAAATAAAAATTACTTAAATAAAATAAAAATCGCTTAAATTTTTCATGTTATTTAAATAATTTACTTAAATAAAATGAAAAATTTAATCGCTTCAAAAAAATTCGCGTTGCAGAAACGAAAAACAACCTAACAATTCTCGCGCGTAACGAAAAATAACTAGCAAAAACAAAAACAAATTCGAGTTTGACTGATCGATTGCTGGTTTTTCAGCAAAGCAAATCAAGTGCTGGAAAAATCCGCAAAGTGAAGAATAATTGCTGGTTTCCAGCACAAAATGGGTAGCTTAACTTTCCCAGCAATTTTTTCGCTGGAAATCGAGGCAAAATTTCACTGCGTATGTCTCTAGACAAAAGACACAAACTGGAAACAACGAGTCTCTAAGCTCCAAACTCTTTAAACGAGTGCATCAAAGAGAACTGTGCAGAATGGAAATGTTTCATTTTTTTTCCAACAATTCATGCATACACAGTAAACGAAAATTACCGAGTTCGATTATAATTTCACCGAATTCCTTATACGTGGAATTCGTTCAAAAGTTTGTTATTTCTCTCAATGCCGTGAAGTGACAGTTGTCAATTATTAAAGAAAGTTTTCGGTCGAAAATTGTCGAAACTCATATTTCAGATAATCAGTTAAAAATTGACAGTGGTCAACGTGTCAGCTCGTTGTGTTACCGAATAACCGGTAATTATTTACCGAACTGTCTGTATTTACTACCAAATGACCGGTAATGTTTACCCGAAAAACTATAAAGGTTGGTAATAGCTACCCAACAACCGGTAGAAAACCTGTTATTATTACTGACATACATATCTGTAATTGTTACTGAACAATTTGTTAATTTTACCGAAATATACCTAAATAAAAATTTGTAAAATTTTCGGTTATTTTTATCAAAAATGAAAGTTTGGGTTCATGATGCAAAATGTAATGCGCGAGATGATTTAAGTCTCGAATGCTCTCACGCTTTGCATCATAAGCTGAGATTACCGAATGTTTTACGGGCTTAGGTTAAAAAAAATACTGAAAATATTACTGTTATCGGTTGATATTGCCAACATTTTCAGAAAACGCATATATAGTGAAAATTTCAATTCTTCTACGATTTTATACCAAGTTCGGTGTTTTTACCGAAAAAAAACTTGTTACATGATTCTAATCTAACTTTGGTAAGTCAAGAATAGATTTACGAAGTTCGATAGAATATACACGTCAAAAAAAATCAATTATCGATTATTCTAAAAAACAGAACTGGTTCTTAAAAAAAACATTACCGAGCTCGGTAACTTCAGTTTACTGTGTGACAGATGATTTCGAAATGATATTCAGATCCAATTATCTGAAAGTGTAAATAATCGTATAACTGTATTACAAATTCGTATTTTTGCACCTATATTTCTCAAAACCCAAAAAATAAGAAACCACATTTTGTTTGGCGTACCTGCTATAATACTATTTTTGCGTAAACTTCCCAAAATGTCAAGTCCTCCATCGGTGTAACCCAAAGCTGTAGGGGTCTCTTTTCTTTTTGTAAGGATTTTTCCAGAAAAGGTTATCAACAATGACTTCGGAAAACCAAACGTTTGCTAAAAAACAGTATTGATTTTTGTAAAATTATGTTCATTAATCGTGTCAAAAAATGCTTTGCTTGTTTTGGGATATATAAATAAGCTTGTTGAATAATTCTCTGATTTAGAAATAATCAAAGATAGGTATACAAATGTTTCTCATTTTAAGATTGATCGCTGAACACGATCACGACCACGCCAATATCTTGAATGGCTTGAGAATCCTAATGATTTGGGAGCTTCGACAATCTCAATAATCTTGAAAACCTTAAGAGATACAAGAATTTTTAAAGCCTCCCTTGCTTTACTAATTACAGCCTGAAGGAAAGGATTATGAAAACTTCCCGCATACGGCCGATCAACTGCAATAAACTTGGGTTGGGATGCAACCAGCCTGTGTATTTTCATCACCGCCTAAGTGTGGCCAATCAACAACTCTTGGGAGCTGCTCGAAAATACCAGAAGGAACACAATTATAAATACGCTTGGTACGCAAACGGAATGGTTTTGATTCGCAAAAGTGAGAACACTAAAACTATACGTGTAAAGGTACCGCTGATTTTTTTCCTAAATGTTTATAAATTTAATTGAATATTGAACTCTTTAAAATAAACCCCGAATCAAATTTTGAATTGTGAATAGGATATAGTAATGCTTACACACCATGTAATTTCGCTTGAAAGTAGTTGGCGACAGTTTGTAAGACTTCTTCAACTGCAAATAAATTATTAACACAAAAAGGGTATCAGAACACCAAAAAGTTTGGAAAGTCTCAAATTTCTCAAGAGTCTGAACCTTCGGAGTCTTGAAACTCTCAAAATAAAAGATTTTATCATCACAGTAGTTTCAACAGTCACAAGACTATCCAGAATCCAAGGCCGAGCTAACAGGAAGTTTTAGGGGTTTCTATATCACCAATACTTGAGGCAATAGACAAAATCAGTGTAAAGATTCGAGATCAGGGCGACATAATCTACCAAATTAATATAAGCACCAAAATTCTGTTTTTTGAGTTGTCAATCAACTTCTATAAATTCATTTTTGAAATGGTGAGAAGTTTTTATTGAAACGTTTTCTTCTAAAAACTTATCTTTTTGATTTCCATGATTCATATGTATTTTCAAATAAATTTTTCGAATGTTATAGCATTTTTTTTTTTAATTTTTAAATAAATTGATCGCATGTTTTAGTCGAACTATGTTAATTAATTGAAATATTTTATAACTTTGTTATTGTAAATTTCGAATTCTTGTTTTTTGAAAACATGATCTTGTTTAAATTTAAAAAAAGAAACACACAGTTTCAACCTTTTGTCCTTTGGACCCAATATTTCAATTAGCAGCTTAAAAATATTCTGTGCTTGAAATATTATACTATATTATCTGCACTTTAAAGTTTATAAAGATTTCACTTTATTTTAATCATCTATTTTGAATCTATTATGATAGTTTAGTTAATCTATGAAAAGTTTCAGAAATGGTCAAATTAGCAACTTTAAGGCAAAATTTCAATGCTTTTAAAGAGCTTTATTTTTTTTAAAGTTTACATCAACACATACCGGATTTATAGTGCATTTGTTTTCATTATCAGCTACTAGCTATCCATGGACGGGTCCTTCGCACGGGTTTACCAGAATCCTAACAATTTCAAAATTTTTTAGAGAGATTTTTAAAAATTTTACTATTTTTTGATGAGCCATGATTTTACATTTATTATTTATGTAATAAAAACCCGGAAAATCATCAATTTTATTAGAGAAAATCTGGGAAAACTTTGGCATAACAGAACGAAAAAAAGGCTAGCAACCCTGGATGTATTTTTTTTATCGATTATTTATAGTCCTTTTAACATCTTTGTGGCATTCGAGACTTCATATCTTTAATGCAGTCGGCGGACAGTTATTGCAATTCTTATACTGTACAACTGTGTTCGAAATCACGGACATTGGCTCAGGCAGAAACTGACTTGCCAACTGAGCTACATCACAAGCCACTACCCTTCAAATTGCCTTTTTCAAATGGGTATGGCAATGATTGATTCAGCAAAATAACTTCACTTTCAAATGAATAACACAACTGAACGAGTTTGAAGCCGATGGATCTCTTAAAAGTTATGGCTCATCAAGTGAAAAAAAAAAATTTTTTTTATATTCCTGCACGGCCTGAAAATGTTGGCCGGTTTAGATAGTTCAAGAGTCAAAAATCTTAAGGATCACGAGAATCAAAAGAGTATCATGGATATCAAAATCCCCAAAACTCTTGGATGTCTCTTGGAAAAGTCTCAAGATTCTTGAGAATCCCATCATTTTCAAATTAAGCCAATTTAATCAAGAATTGTCGTATATCTAGTTGAAACTAGGGCTCTCTGAATTTGAAGGAAATATTTGCTGCTTCCGAGAAAATAATTTATCTTTTTTCGTCACTTTCAACTGATGAAAAAAGATAGATAGGGGTTGGGTAGAGGTGAGGATCTTTCAAATACATATAATATAATGATTTAAGATTGATAAAGAGTCATCCATAATATAACACTTAGTACGTCTCTGAAGATTTTTGAAGAACCCTTCACGCACTTGACCATTCTGCATTCAACCAGCAAAAGATGACATCCGATCCTCCCAGTCTTCGAAATCCCAGCTGCTGGTCGTCATAATCATTCTTTTTTTTTTTTGGTATGTTAAATTTTTCCGTGGTTCACGTAATATAGTTTCACAATTCCCAAACCATAACGAACGAAATTGCGTGTTGTAGGTAGGTAGTTGCTAGGTACTTGATATTTACCGTATTGGGATGAAGGATGATGATGCATCGCGCAGCATCCGCCTGCTGAGGTTTAAATAAAACAGAAACAGATGACCGAACACACAAACGACTCCGGGCGAAATTTGATCCGATTTCTTAAAAAAACAAAAAAAAAAATGGCACAATACACACCAAAACAAGTATGGTTGATGGTCCAACTTTGGACCTTTTAAAAATTTAAACTTTGTCTCAAAACAACTTTTGACAAACTACCTTTCGGGATCGGGGTAATGCTAAAGTCCTCTTTTGGAGATGAAAACAGATGAAATTCTCAACGAAAAACCGTGAGCTGATATCGCAAAGAAGAAAGCAAACCGAGTTGAAGCGAGGCGTAGATTTGCGGGAAGTAATCTCGATTGCCGATTTTTTTTTCAACCTTAATTTCGAGTTTGCTGCTTTTGTCTTTTGGGGCCGACAATTTTTCATTTGCATCATCGGGAGCTAGTGATGGTCGAGCCAGAAGAGTCAGCCAGCATCCAGAGCGCGGCAGTTGTATCATACCTAAAAAAAAGGAACCAACTCTCCGGTTGATCTTATCGAAAAGTTTAAAAAATTGTTTTTATTGCTGCGTGTTGTGGTACACCATTCCGTTCGTTTGTTTGGAATGGATCTTTTTGCACTGCAAAAATTTGGCCCCGGAAGAACGAATGCATCCGTGCAACCTGGATTTGAAGGCTGATGGTGGTACATTTCGAACGACGCTCTCGGGTCGTTTTTTTCGAAAGGAGTCGGTTTCATTTGGAAAGTAACTGAAATAACCCCTAACTGAGGGAGAAAAAAAAAACAAAAATAAAGCTCAAAAGGCTAACGATCCGCCAAGAGAACGAGATTTGGAGATATACTTCAAAAGATTTCATCAAATTAATTAGCGGTTGTTATGAAATATCTCGCTTGCTTCGATAGGGAAAAATGGACAACTTACTCACCAGAGTGCTTCGACTGCACTTCAAACTGACAGTCCTGCGGCTAACTTGTGATAAAGCGATGACGATGACTTTGATGGGTCTTGTTGTTGTTGTTGTTGTTTGTTTTTGTTTATTCGAAAGTGCAAACCCTTGAGCAGTCAGCGCAAGCCATGCGGTTTCTGTGTGTTCGTGTTTGTGCCTCTAAGGATGTCATCGCGAGGAATGTTGCCATCTTTGGCTCATTTCGGTGATGCAGTTTTATGTCTTATGGACTGACCACCATCGGACAATGACTGCTCGCTCAACGCTCAACACGCTCTTCACAGAGAGGAATACTTTCCTGTCAATTACATGCACGTCGGACGTCCACCAGCAGCAACCATTCTCTAATCTTGACCATTTATCACTTCCATAACAAGAAGCACACGACAACCGGATAAGTTGTCGTGTTTACTTTGCAGTTAACATGATCCGACAAAGTAGGCGACACATTTAGGTAGGAAGGTACCTTCCTTGGGCTTCAAGAAGACACGTGGTCGTCCGAAGAACGTTGTTTCTTCTTCAACTTGCCAAGAACAACCATCCTTCACTCAAAAGATTTTATCACAATCAACATGCACAAACTTTTTTCTTCATTCGTTTCGTTCAAGTGTAGAATTATGGTCAGAGAAATGCTCCACTATAACTTAAAATTCTGTCAAATTAGGTGAGAACAACTTGTGCTTCGTTACTTGTTCACATAACTTTTCTTGAGCTATTAACTGCAAAACTAACGTACCTGATGAACGATTAAATTGTTTCAAGCTTAAGCTTTCATTGGAGGAGTCAAACCAGGAGAAAAATAGTCAACCAATAACATAATAAACACGGGAAAATCATAACATAGCGTTTTACAGTGAAGGTCCTTAAAACCAAAACATGATAAATAACCCATAACTTCTTCACCTTAAAACATTGCGGACCAAATACGACATATTTAGTTTTACGCTCTTGACGAGTGAGCTGTACTTAGAGCGAGCTTTTTACATAAACCAATTTTATCCGGACTTGCCCGGATATTTTACACAAAAATTGGAAAATAAAAACCCGGAACGGCCCGATTGCCCAGATTTCGTTTAAAAATGTCCAGATTTTGCATTTATTCACTTTATTTGCGGAATCAATTTAAAAAACTTAGATTAAGTTATTATAATTTAAAATTTTGCGACCAAATACGAAATTTTCATCCACATAATTATATTCAACCCATTCCGGCGTGACGTCACAACGTTTGCGAAACAATTTTTTCGATATATTGTATGTAAATTTTACTGTTCATTGTTCACATTGAAAAAAACCTCTAAGTTCAACTTATATTTTGAATCAAAAGTATTTTTATTGAACAAATAGTTAACAAAATATAAGCTAAAGAAATCATGACGTCACAATGCGCCGTTTTCTTCACTTTTCTGATTTTGTTACAAAACCATATTTTTTAACTCTTCTATTCGATCAAACTTTAAGAAAAATTCCGAAAGTATCAGTTCGTTAGAACCAACAAATCGCTGCTTTTGATTTTTTTTTTTAAATTTTGATCTCAATTTATTTTAAAGCAATTCAGTTTTGTGACGTCACAACGCGCCATTTTTTTAAAACATGGTTTTGCAAAGCGTTGTGACGTCACGAATTTTAAAGTTCACCTACATGACTTTTCAAAACATCTTTTTTTCCTCAAAAAAAAACCAGCTAAATTGTGTAGCCAAAAATCATCCTAAGTTGATCATAGAAATCCACTAAGGTTTTTTTTTCACGCGAATTGGTTTTGTTTAGTTTTTTCTCACCTGACTTCTATTTTCCCTGCTTTTTGTCGTAAGCACGTTTAATTTTCACGGTTCTCGCGAATTAACACGTTATTTGAGAGAAAATATCTCAAGTCCTACATGTAAACGGCGGATTTCATACCGCGTATAAAACCATCGTTTAATAACAAATACATTAGTTAATTTATTGTTGTCTAGGAAAGACTTTTTAAAAAATATTTATTTCATATTACAACTTAAGACTAACTTAGTACTATCACTTTCACTATGCACTGCGACTGTTGACCGTCTGGAATCTCGAACTGAGTAAGAATCTTGTGTTGAGTTCTGGATGCTCCATATTTATACTGCCGCTTATCGCCAATGTTGTCCTTCAAGGTAGAGTCGAACTTTCTTGATGCGACGTGTTGTATTCATGAGTGGGACGGGTTCTGTTAATCAATCTATTTCTATGCTTTGTTTTACATCGGAGGCGACGATAACAATTTTATGAGTCCGTTGGCTCGATCCCATTAACCTTGTTTTGATAGCTTGTCGATCGGATGATGTTGTTTGTTTCAAGTCCGAGGTGTTGATTTAAATAATGTGTTGACTTTCGTTAACTCCCCCTGGCTTAAATATCTTTGTCCTCAAAGATGATTGAGTGTGCGGAACGGTGTTGGCATATTTATGAATGTCTCCATTTTCTCTGCTTCTGAAATATCGTCGGGTATGGATGATGATTTTTTTATTTCTTGCAGTGAGACTTCATTATTTGATATCGCTGGCATTTTTATATTGATTTTCGTTGATCTTCTAGTAAGAAAGGCGTAGGTACATATTATGGCTACTATTATTCCGATAGTTGTGAAACTGAGTGATCCAAATAGATTGATTTTCCATTATAGTGATTCGTTTGCAAGGTTCATCAACTGAAGTTTAGATCTATGTTCCAAAGTTAGGTTTTGTAAATATTCGGTTGGTGGAACGTCTATCATATTTGTTTCGAATGCAATTAATCCTGTTGTGGGATGATATGCTTTTGTTGGCATAATCATTTCGTAATTGCTAAATGTTTCTCCATTAATTTGGATGCTGCATCTTTCGAATTGTATCAGGAAAGATCCGTTCAATATTTGATTAAGGTTGCTGCAATTTGATGTGACCGTTGTTATAGCATTATTAATGAGTATAGTTGCGTCATTAATTCTTTTGATGATTCCATTGGAGTATACTTTTTCGTAAGTACAATTTGTGTGTTGACCTTTTATTAGTAGAGTCACACAATATGATGGGTCCTTTAGGTCTCTTAGATCACATATGTAGTTTTCGTCTTGCATTTCACATGGTGTTGTTACTTCGTAGATGTGTGAAGCGTTTCTTACTATATAGTTTTGTTTAATGAAGATTCGTTTATTCCTCTTGACAATTGAATCAATATAATCATACTCATATGTATATGGTGACATACGAGGTATTTTTAATATGTAGGTGATATGTGTTTTGTTCATTGTAACTTGTGCCGATGATTGCGATAATAGTTCTTCGAATGAATATACGTATATGTTATTTTTTTGCAGGAATTTGGCAATCTTTTGAAAGTCGTTTATGGTTAACAGTTTGCTACTTGGTATTCCGTGTTTGGCTAGTAGAATTGCGTCTGCTAATGATTCTATTTGATTTTGTAAGGAATCCAGGTTGGAAAGTATTATCAATTGGCTAGTTTCAATTGATTTATTCCTGAGGCGTTCACTTTCGATATTGAGTACGTTGTTGGCGATGTTTGATATTTGTTTGATGCGTTTTCCCACTTCTTGATTGATCATAATCTGCTTATTGTTGTTTTCGATAAGGGCGTTCATGGTGCTGTTGATGGTTCTCAGGTCCTCTGCATCGGGGTTTCCGGCTATCCACTTCCATACGTGTCCTATCGAGTCCCAACGTTTTCTTCTTAGTGGTATTGGTTTTAATTTTGTGAATGTTTCATACAATCTTTTGTTTTTAATTTGAATTAGTTCATACAATGGATTCTTTTGTGGTTTTTCTTGTATAGTTTGATTTATAATTTCAATCGTGTTTTCTAACTGTATAAGGTCTATAGGATGTAGAATTCTGATGAAATTGGTTTTTATCTTTGCTTTCCCTAATGGTATGACTGCTAATGGATTATTTGTTAAATCATGTATCTGAACTGCTGAATTTACTGTAGACACGCAGATGGCGAGTCTGAAAAGAGAAATAAAAATAACTAATTATTTGTTTTTCTTAGATTTGTTTTGTGAATTTTTCTTCCATTTGTGTCAATTATGTAAGTGTGATGATTTTCTTTTACTTGTACAGTTTTGTATCTGCTTTTTCTTTTTGAAATATCTTTTGATTTCTCATAAGCGTAACTATTTGGTTCATACGATTGATATTGACTTTCTTGTGTGTTATTATCCTTTTGTTTATGGATTTCAAGAACTTTTTCTTGATCTTTTTCTCTCAACTTATTAAATTCTTCTATTGGCAAGTTTCTTTTATTATTTCCCTGAAAAATATTCCTAGGTGTGTTTTTTATAAAGGAATGTATACAGTTATTATATCTGTGTGTGCTCATTTGCATTAATGTTGTTATTGATACATCTGGGTTAAGTATTTTTAAACATCTTGCTATTTCTCTCAATGTTGAGTGACATCTTTCTATCTGACCATTTGTTTCTGATCTGTTTACTGGTGTTTTAAATATATTAATTCCTAAATTTCTTATTCTTTGCTCTATTACGTGTGATACGAATGTACTCTCATTATCCATTACAATATTAGCTGGTACATCCCAGTCATATATTAGTTCCATTAAAGCATCTTGTACATGTTGTATAGATTTTGATTTGATAGGTCTTATTTTTAGAAATTTTGAAAATTTATCTATTGACGTTATAAAAAGGTTTCCTTGGTTATAGACAAAAATATCAAAATGTACAATATCTCCTGGGTATTGTGGTACAGGTGTTTTTGTTGGTATGTATTTTTGTGGGTGTCTTTCGTATTTTTCTGTTTTACAAATTTCACAATTTTTTACGGTATTTTTGGTTATTTTAGCTAGTTTGGGAAAATAGTATTCTTCTATGAGTTGTGATGCATTTTCTTTTGCATTCATATGTGCAAAATTATGAATTCTTTTTATTTCTTCTATTTGTCTTTCTTCATCATTTAGGTCTTGAACTTGTACTTGTGAAAACCTAGCTCTTATTACTTTTGGATGAAAGTTTTCTTTATAGATTTCTTGTATTGTTGCCATTATTGGTTCAGTTGTTAATATTCCGTTTAAGATACCTGGTATTAAAAATCTTTTCATTTTATCTTTTAAAAACTCTGCTGAGAAGTATGGTTCAGTAAATACGTGTCTATTAAATCCGGGGAATGGATTCGAGTGTTCATATGAGGCAGGCTGTGATATCTTAAAAATGAGTTGATTTCTAAACACATTGATCGGGGATTCTGTTGAAGGTATATACGCTGAATCGTCGTCATCTGAGGAATGCATTGTTGGAGTAAGTGAATTAATTTGAATTCTTGAAAGAGCGTCTGCTACTACGTTTGATTTTCCTGGTTTGTAATGCATTTCGTAATCATGTTCTTCCAAAAATGCTTTCCATCTTTTTAACTTTGCATTATTATTCTTTGGTGATAACGTGAAAGTTAAAGGAAGGTGATCTGTGTAAATTTTTATTTTAGTTCCATAAATAAAGTTTCTAAGGGTTTGTAGAGCCCATACTACTGCAAGCATTTCTTTTTCGTTTGTAGCATAATTTTCTTCTGTTTGAGTTAATGTTCTTGATATAAATGTTATAGGTCTTTCTCCGTTATGAAATTGTTGTGATAAAACTGCACCAACTGCTTTATCTGATGCATCTGTTGTTAATATAAAAGGTATTTTGAAATCAGGAAATGAAAGAACATCATCTGATGATAAAACGTCTTTTAATGTTTGGAATGCTAATTTCGCTTCTTCATCGAATTTAATCTTATGATTTTTTGATTGATGTTTAGAAATTTGGCTATGGCCATCCTCTCCTCTTAAAAGTTTTGTTAAGGGTTTTGCAGTTTTTGCATAATCCTTGACGAAACGTCTGTAATATCCTGATAGTCCTAGAAAGGCTCTAAGGTCTTTCAAATTTGTAGGTTCGGGATATTTTTGAATACTTTCAATTTTTTTTACATTGGGTTTTAATCCTTCTTCTGATACTATAAATCCTAAAAATTCAACTTCTCTTTTAATAAATTCAGATTTGTCAGGTTGAATTCTAAAATTAGCTTCTCTTAGTGTATTAAAAATAGTTTTCATGTTTCGCAGGTGTTCTTCAAGTGTTTTTCCAAAAATTATAATGTCATCAATGTATACATGACAAATTTTTCCAATATGTTCTCGTAAAACGTCGTCCATTACTCTTTGAAAAATGGCAGGAGCGTTTTTTAATCCAAATGGCATTCGAATAAATTCGTATTTTCCATTATTGACGGAAAATGCGGTTTTTTCAATGTCTTTATTTGCCATAGGTATCTGGTGAAATCCAGATGCTAAATCTAATGTCGTAAAATATTTGTTGTTACCAAGATTTGCTAAAACTGTAGAGGTTTCTGGAATTGGATATCTGTCACTTATAGTTTTTGAATTAATTTTTCGATAATCAATTACCATTCTATATTTCTTTTCACCAGAAGCATCTAATTTTTTGGGAACTATCCATACAGGTGAGTTATATGGAGATTTTGATTGTCTTATTATCCCGTTTTTCAATAGTTGATCAATTTGTTTATCGACTTCTGATTTTAGAGCTTGAGGATAGGGATAAGTTTTACTATATACTGGATTTTCATCGGTTGTTCTAATGTTTGCTTCTATTTTGGTTGTAAATGGTAATTTCTCATCTGGTGGTTGGAATAAGTCTTGATAATTTTTCAACAAATCTTTAAGCTGTTCTTGTTCATTCCTATTAAGATGTTGATCTCTAATAGTAATTTGATTAACTTCTTGTAATTTATGTTGCAGAAGTTTGATGGTGTGATTTCCGGGAAGTAGAATTTTTTCTCTTGGAATATCAATAATTGCGCCAATTAGTTTTAAAGTATCATGCCCTATAACTGCGTCAAAAGTTTTCAATTCTTGCATGTGGTAAAATTTAATAATTTCTTGGCTATAAGGTAGAAAGAATTTACCTTGGGAGTATCGATCAATGAAAATATTTCCTCCGACTGATGAAACATGAAAAGGATTTTTTATTTTATGGTAAATCTTCGTAAATTTCGGGTGTATGAAATTCTTGTTAGATCCTGTGTCCACTAGTACTTTCAATGGTTTTTCCTTATTTCCATGAAATAGAAAGTAAGGGAGAGAGGAATCTATCCTAAAAAATTGAACTCTGCATTTTCAACAGGTTCGTTTAATTTTTCTTGTTTTTCCCAACAATCGACATATTTCTGGTCTTGTTTTATTTTTCGTTTATTAATCGTTTGAATATTATTAATTCGTGGTCGCTTTGGGGCAAATTTTTGAAAAGGGTTATTCGGTCGATTTCCGTAGTTAATTTGTTTTGTTCTTATAGACTCATCTACCTCCATAGGTTCGGGTTTATCCATAGGTTTGGGTGGTCTGGGTGGTAGATTCGGTCTGTTATTAAAGTTATTAAAGTTATTAAATCGATTGAAATCACGATTAAATGGTTGATAATTAGGTTTATTAAAAGTATTATTTCTGAAATAATTCGGTATTGGAGGCAGCGGTCTTTGCGGCTGTCTCGGTGGAATCCTTGGTGGCAATGGTATTAAGTTTCTCGTTCCATGCGCGGTTTCTTGGATCCTGGATCTTGTGAACTGCTTCCTGTATTCAACGTTCTGAAATGAGATACAATAAGCGTATGCGCTGGCAAGCGAATCCGGTCTATAATTTTTTAAGAATCGGCTAACGTCTCCGTCTAAACCTCTTACAAAAGCGTCTATGGCTTTATCGTTGTAAGTTTCTATCATAGCCTTGCAGGCTTCAGGGTGTCTAAATTTCGGATCAGTTTTTATCTGATTTGCTATTAGCGATAGAAGTCTATTGACTTCGTCATAGTAAACTTCTAATGTTTTGTTCCTTTGGGAACAGTTCATTAATTGGTAATCTAAGGTACCAATGTCCCTCTTTTCTCCATAGTAAGTCATCAGTGTTCTTTTTATACTCTCGAAGTTAATGTTTACATTAGATGCTACTAGTGCATCATTTGCTTCGCCTCGGATTTTTCTCCTAATGGCTTTGCAAATTACGTGGAATCTATTCCTTTCATCCACTGAACTTCTGGTATTTGGTTTGTACATGTCGATTAATCCTTCAGCATCATTTAACCATATGCTAATTTCGTTTGGATCTCCAGTAAATACTGGTAGATCTTTAACAATATCGGGAATTTTTTCGATTGATGATGGATCGATTGGGGATCCATCTGTTCTTGTCAGATAAAGTTGTGGGTCTTTAAGATCCACATCCGGAATTGGAGTAGCAGTTGCTTCCAAAGCCGTTAATCTTGTAATAATCTCTTGAAGTTGAGATTGCGACATGTTTAAATTTATTTTATTGAATAAGTTACTTAAATCTTCCAGATTTTTTGTTATTTGTTTTTTGACACTGATGTAAAATACACTTTTTTAATTATTCACTTCTTTTATATTGTGTAGTGTTATTTTTTCAAAAAAAATTTTATTTATTTACTTACATGAGAAAGAACATCTCAAGGGGACACCTCAAGATTGCGGGATCTTTTCTTAACCACTGTGTTCTGCCTTCTAACAGGGAACGTCCTGGGTTGTTTGAAGCGCGTGTTCGGGGATGATCCTATTACCTCCTTGTTTTTTTCACTTATCTCGAACAGTTGTTTGGGTAAACAACTAAAACCAGTTCGAGTGGAACCTTCGTGTGCCTGTTTTCTTCTCGGTATAGATGATTAAGTCCTTTTTTGATTCGATACTGGGGATCACTCTATACGGCTGCACTTTGCGATAGGAAAACTAAGTGTAAAGTTCGGATGATACTTATTTTTTTCTCAACCGGTGTTCCTTTCACGTCCACGACACTCTAACGTGGTGAATCTAGATAGGTTTGGTTTTGACACTAAACTTTCACTTGTAGCACACTCGGGTCCCTATTCGGGCGCCAGTTAATTTATTGTTGTCTAGGAAAGACTTTTTAAAAAATATTTATTTCATATTACAACTTAAGACTAACTTAGTACTATCACTTTCACTATGCACTGCGACTGTTGACCGTCTGGAATCTCGAACTGAGTAAGAATCTTGTGTTGAGTTCTGGATGCTCCATATTTATACTGCCGCTTATCGCCAATGTTGTCCTTCAAGGTAGAGTCGAACTTTCTTGATGCGACGTGTTGTATTCATGAGTGGGACGGGTTCTGTTAATCAATCTATTTCTATGCTTTGTTTTACATCGGAGGCGACGATAACAATTTTATGAGTCCGTTGGCTCGATCCCATTAACCTTGTTTTGATAGCTTGTCGATCGGATGATGTTGTTTGTTTCAAGTCCGAGGTGTTGATTTAAATAATGTGTTGACTTTCGTTAACTCATTTCAGATTTGATTTTAAAAATTTGAAAACTCAAGAAAACTTGCATCATTGTATACTTTATTATAAACATTGAATTGGTTGAAGAAGAACGGTTAACTGATCAGAATCTTTCTGTAATGCTTAGAACATAGGAGTTATTCAGTAGTGTCTCTTACGAAATATGAAAAAGCTGTCTATTTTGAGAAGAAAAAAAGTTTTTGGAAGCTTTTCTGTGGTTGAACAATGAATTCCAATTGAGACTAAAAATTCATTTTTTCTAGTGTAAGTTATTGAACTTTGTCCAAGAAAAAAAGCGTAGCATTTAGAGGAAAAAACTATTCATTAAAAAAGCGGGTCAAGGACAAGGTTTGCAACACTGTACACATAAATTTTATTCAAAAATTATTCATGCGATCACGTGAATTTGATTTAAAAAAAATACTAGGGAATACTTATTTGTAAAAGCGTTTAATTGTCTTTGTGAATCTTTTTAGTAGGGGAGTGTGGACTATCATGGGGCACTTTTTCTTCCCTCATGGAACAGTATCATACAATAACGATCCCCATTATCTTCTACCCAAGACACCCAAAAGATTCCCCTTATAGTTTTTGGATTATTAATGAACGATTAGACTAATCGTTTTTTCATCAAATGGAATCGTTTAGACACAAATAACGATACAGGGAACGGGTTGTTAAGTAAATAAACGATTCATTTTTTTGCTTTTTTCTAGACTTTTCTGGATAGAAAATCAAGTGGTATCATACGTATAATCTTTAGTTAATCGTTTTTCTCCAGTCTTTCAGACGTTACAGTGAATCTTTCATAGATCATTTTATGATAAATGTGAAAAAAGTAGACGATTTGTTTTACAGTTTTCCATAGATTTAATTTTTTTTTTCAAAATAAGACGATTGATAATTATGCCTTATACTTTACATTTACATTTTCAGATTATTTAAAATATTTTTTTCTTAGATTGATAATGACACAATATTCGAAGTAGTTTCAACTCTTCAGTCTTCAACACCGCATCCTAACTTAATATATGTCGATCCTGTCCTTGGTCGCATAGCAGAGAATTCGCTAGTGTTGGTCAGTCAATCAGGAACGAAATGAATTTCTGGATCGCTGAAATAAAAAAAACAGTATTAGCGATTCAGACGATAAATTACCGATATTCAAATCTTCATTTTAAAAATCTGTTTCATAATCCTTTTACTCAATTGCTTTTTGAAAGATGACTCAAAAATTTAAATATTAATCTTATTTTAAGTTTCAAAACTTTGTTGTAAACTCTTCGATGCAATTTCGATTCGCACTTCATTTTTCACGAAACATTATTTATGCTTTTAACAATTGTCAATTGGTTTTGATTAAAACATTTAACCTTGAAATTTAAATCAATATTTTAATTCTAACGTTTGGTGATCAAGTTCTTATAAGACATAAACCGGAACTTTAAGTAAGAATCTTCGAAACCTAATTAAACATTCTGAGTTTTAAAAGTTCCAACAAGTTCAGTCCTAATCTAACATGAAACGTAGAATTCGATTCAGATTTGAACAAGAACTTTAAACGATATTGTTATTGATGATAATTAAAAATTATCTAAAATTCATCAATGAAAATGAATAAATACCTAGTCGTAAATCCTTCAAAATAATCAATCGTTTCAATGAGATGTTCGAAGAAAATTCATAGCATGGTAGAGGGAAATTTATCGACATCCAAACGGTACGGCTATGGCTGATGTTTCCGGTAAATAGTGGCCTAGGAAAATTTTTAACTGAAGTTGATTGTAGATAGAATATTTCGCAGTATTCATCCAGAACAAAATTTCGTTTTCAGAATATTTAACCTAAAGAATAATCAAAATTATTAAACAGTATATTAAACATAGAATGTAAAAAGAAATTACCAATATATGGTGATACCCCGAAAGTCTTGGTACTCTAGGACGATCATCAGAACACCAGAACCGGGTCTGGAGATGTCGTTATTGCTGGCTCTATGCGACGAGGTAAACGCGTGGGAGTACGGTTTCATTTCCCTCTGGTTAAACTTAACAGTAAACTCAATGTTCTCATATGGTACAGGAGCATACACAAAGTTAAATCCTCTTCTTTTGAGATCGACAGTTTCCGCCACTGGCCATAGTTTCCGTCGTCGTCATCATGCCGATCATAGCGGTTTACTGGAGGTTGTCATTGTTGTAAGTAGGTTTTCCAGTGCAATCTGCGAGGACATTAGCCAGCTAAGACAAAAGGCCCATCCTACGGTTTACAATAAAAAATTAATACATATTGATCTGGATTTTGAAAACATTAATTCGGATTTTGAACAAGAAATAAATATAACGTAAAAACTTCAAATATCAAAAAATTACCTCAAACTGATGCTGTTGCCTTCAGCCGGTTGCTGATATCAACTCCAGGCGATTCCTATTGCATTAATTCCAGCTGGTTCTGTGTGTTTTATTCTGTTTCTTTTCGGTTGTTCGATTCCTCCGGCCACATCCTGGACGGTTGCAGCTGCAGCACTTACAGCCTGTTGTTGCAGCATCACCTACAGCCAGTCGAGTGCGTGTGGCAAGCAACAGCGCCAGCACTGGCGTTCGTTTTTCTTAGGACACACCCATGATGATTGCTGCTACAGCATTTTAAGTCACTATTTTGGTGCTCATCACAATTCCCTGCTCATCCTTGGTGACGGGCACGTTGTTTTTCGGTATCAAGCACACACAAAGGTTTTTTGATACAACAGTATGTTGCGTGTGATGCGGGAGTTTTTGACGTTAAGGCATCGATCCATTTCTTCCATTCCGTCGATGAACATTCCTAATTTTGCGTCTGGCTAGCTGTTCCTGCTGTGCGTGCTCATTCCGGCAATGCCGATCCAGCGACATCGAGAGCTAACCTCAAAAAAGAAAATTAAACAAAATCATGTAGAAAATTGAACAACTTACCAGTTTTTTAATGAAGACATGAATCCCGGAATAATCTTCACTGTCAGTTACACTTGTAATTTTCCGGGCCTCCAGTTTAGGGGCAGTTTTAGCACGATTCCAGTAACCCGCAAAATTCTGCGTGACCTAAGCAAAACAAAGAATTTAGCACAAAAAAATATTAAACAAATCTACAACAGTTACTTACCAATTAACTCCACTGGCAAGAGATCGTAGCTCCAGATTCCGAACCATCGTAGGCATGCAGCCTATTTCGATCCAGTTTTATCGTGAATATTCATGGATAGAGGATAGCTTTTTACGGATTCTTTCGGGTGACGCCACAATCCATTCTTCATTCGAGACACTTCTCTGTATAGTAAAGACACACTGCGTGTCAAGATTTTCTCAACCATAAACCGTATCTTTTGGAAATAATTCTTTATAATCTCTAGCGAATACGCATGATGTTGGACACACGATTAGTGAAGCTACGGACAGTAACGATTACCTTAATCAGATCAGTATAATACAGACGATTAGTTGTACGATTTTCGATTATGCGGGTTTGTATCATAATTTCTTTATTACAAATTATAGGAAGAACAGAAAATGGAAAGGTTTTCTAAATTTTTAAGGTACCATTAGGCTTCTTTTTATTTTTGGAATAAATTAATTGCCCCGAGTTCTGTCCGTTTTCAAAAAAGTATTTTTGTTTTTGGATTTTGAAAAACTGTAGGGAATTGAGGGCCACCAAATCCAAATTGACAAGATAACGTGCAAAGGTTACGAGTTGACCCAAAACTGGAATGTTCGGGACGAAATGAAAAGCTCGCTGACTCTTGAAAGCATGATAACAGCTTCAAGTTGTAAATTGTATTTTACTTTGTAAATTTTAGGCATATTAATAAATTATAACTTTTTACTCACAATTTCAGTTTAATTCCTAGCTTTTTCATCCAAACAAATGGTAAATATATTGGAAAAGGTATGTAGTAGCTGAAACCGGATATTGAGGTTAGGAAAAGCTTCAATTAGGAACTATCAAATGTACCTTCGTGAAATTGGTGCTTGGATAAAATCACTTAGCTCGACTACACTGTATTTTTAAATATGGATTATGGACTGTATAGAGCTGAATAATAATAAAGGAAATACTTTAGGAAAACTAATATAAATGTTAATTAATAATAAAAAAAACACTCGTGGCCACGCCGGAAAATGCTTCAGATCGCTCGATGTTGAAGAAGACGAATGAATGGCTTGAAGGAAAACGTCACTCGATAAGCCACTGAACCGTATTTGAGGGCGCCCTTTCGATAAGCGCTTAGGCAGGGATGCGAGTTTCCAACACTGAAATTTCATAATTCATTTCGTTATTTTAAAGCAATTTCAGATGAGGAAACAAAAAAAGAGAGTTGTGTATGATCGAATAATTCCTAAAACCTGGCTCGCGAGCGTTTTGGTAAAATTCCTTATATAGGATGGACATAATATTTTTCATAACTCTTCATTTGGAATAAGAAAACTTTTCAGATTGGAAAAACGTGTTAAAAGTTCTGAATTTGTATAAAAACATAAAAATATAGGTGGCCCACGATTCCCTACAAGTTATGATTTGCAAATTGGTTGCAGTTGTTTGACTTATTGGTGTTTCATCAAAAATTCCTTTTCCACGTGAATGAACATGACAAAACTAAGTTCATAAGCGTATGAGCATATTTTTGTTATAAACTTTAGATTCCCCATCGATGCAACTAGCGGGTGCTTGTGTAATTATGTTAGTAATTTTTCAATTTTTTTTAAGCTTGTTACATTAAATAAGCATATAATGCGTGTTTAAGTCCACAACTTATAGGAAAATATGCTTACGCAAAGCGACAGCGATGACAGTTGGTTTGAAAATTTTATCGCAACACACATCTGAGATATTCATGTCGTAGCTGCGTTTCCAAATTTCAACCTTTGGAACTCACGGATGGAGAACACATCACTTCGGTCTAAAACTCGTTCAAAGACTGACTCGACCAACCGTCATCCAACTGATGTAGTTATATATTGTGCTGTTTCTTCAAGCTCACTACTACAAGCAATAAACATTCCGCCAATCATAAATTGAATCAAACGCTCTATTGTAGAAGTATTTCTTTAACACAGTTCATTAACACATTCAACCGCCGTCCAAGTATGCATCGTTCAAAGCATTGCCAACAACACTCAGAAAAATACTATTATGTATGCCATAAGATTCTCTTATGAAGTGGCGCCATAAGAAAAATTAATGAAATTCATAAGATTGTCTTATGACGCGAATGAATTCTGAAGATGAACGCCTACTTCAATAAGAGGTTGTTGCTTTTCATAAGAGATTCTTATGGAAACAGTAAATCACTTTCTAATAAGAAAAATTCTCGATATTTCATGCTGAAAACATTCACTTTATTGTTTGCCAAATTTGTTTAAAATTAAATCCTTCATGGTCACCATCAGCAGCGCATCAACAGACGGCTCCATCAAAGTTTTTTTTTTTGCCGCATCGTCATCTTCGACCTTTCGTTTTTTGCCGATCAGCTTGCTGAAAAGTAAACAAATAATGTATTTTGGTTTACTAATATATTCAACGTTCACACCAATAACATCAAATCGAACTTACCATTCCGGAGATAACAATAACATTTAACATTGAAGGAAAACTATAATAACTATGAACTGGCGATTGCTTCGTACTGTTAGATGATGAAAAAAAACTGATGCTATGAATGAATGTGTTCATCATTTTTTCACAATGCCGTTTCTTCTATTTTTCATAAGAACATCGTATGAAAATTGAAAGAATTTCATAAGACTCTTATGAAAAATTAGTTTGGACGCAAAAAAGTGGCTCATAAGATGTATCTTATGAAATTCATAATAAGATTTCCTCTGAGTGAAGGAATGTTAAGTCTGTTCATTGATTTCATTCTCTAGAATCTATCTACCACAATTCAGAGTGGCCCACGTTACTCCACTCTCCCCTATGTAATTGCAAAGGAAAGAAAAAATAAATGATAATTTCAAAAGCCTTCGATCTAGTTAATGAACACTGCCCAAATCAGTCGACCTCTGATAATCTTATAGGTTGCAAACTAAAATAGATCTAAGGCCTAGCACAAAGTTTAATGTTAATCCCATTTTGCTTCTGAAGGGTCAATTACGAAAAATACATGAATGATCTTTAATAGACGCTTATATACCCGTTTTTGAAGCTTAAGAAGTGTTTTATGATAATTCTTATCGAAAGGCGTTCTACTGGTGAAAAATTGTCATAATTAAAGCTTTAAAACACTCAAATTAAAAGAAAACTCGGTTGAAAAAGGCCGAATAAAATCAACATAATTTCAAAGAAACTTCAGATTTGTTGCGCGACCCCTTTCGGTAGTATAATCTGGCCAAAATTTTACATGGGACTTGTGCTAGTACCTACATATTATAATTCAATTGATTTTGTTTATAAGCTAAAAGACCCTTTGTTGAATTTTATGTGAATACGGGGTTCGATTTCGATTTTCTAGTAACATTCTTTCAGGTGGAAATTTCATAGCGCCGATGTGGTCTAGCGGATAGGCTGGCGCGAGTCTGGTATTGGTATGCCAGGCGTACTGGGTTCGATTCCCGGTATCGGCAAGAAAAAAAACTTTTGGGTTCGATTCCCTTAAGTTAGCTGACAGGTAAGATGTGTTTCATTCTATAACTGACTATATAATAGGAATGTTCAATCAGTTGCCAGCTGGTCAGGTATATACACGGATGCCGGAATACCTGTAAGTAAACTAGCCCACCTGATCGATTCGTTCTTCCAAAATATACCTACATCAACACAATACATTCACTCCATAACAGTTCATACGAAGCCATGGGGTCCGGGTATGATGACGCGCTGCATTGGAGATTTGTCGAACATAATAATCTAAAGAATGCATGTGAGCACATACTTTGGCAGAAACTGCGGTGAATCCGTGCACCCATGGTGGATTACCAACATACATACATACATACATTCTTTCAGGTGGAAATTTCAATAAAGGACATTTTTTCTAAAATAATTTTATTAGAAATAACAATCAATTTAAAACTAATCAAATAAAACAAAAGTTTCGGACTTAATTCAAAATAACAAACAAAACGAAAAAAAAATTATTATAGCAAGAGTGTGTTGGGGAACATGCCCTATTATGCGCCACCTAAGCGAATTGCTGATTTTCTATGTATTCCACGTACAAATTGTGATAAAAATGGGTGCAATCGTTGAAGAAAATTGCTTTCTACAAATGCCTATGATTTTTTATTACCGTAAACTGGGGGAACTTTGATCAGCGGGGTAACTTTGATCAACATGAAATGTTTGCAGATAATCATCATTAACTAAGAATAAAGTTAAAATATCTGAAAACTATTTACTACGTTTGAAAGCCTGTAAATTGAGTTACAAATAAGTTAAATTTGGTTTTTAGTAGGAGATTTATTATAATACTTAAAATATAATTTTCAAATCTTAAAATATCTGTTGTTTTGAAGGCTCAAAAACAAACATCTCTCCTGATCAAATTTCAGCCTTTAGGAGCAAATGGTTTGTTTTATGTGAAAACTAAACTATTTTTCTTGGTTTAGGTTAAGTTTCAGTGTTATTTTAATGGTCATTTGATGATAATTTATGGATATTGAAAAAAAAGGTCATTTTCCATGAAAAAGCATGTATAGAAAAAAAAACGCTTAAAACTCTTTCAAATGGTTAAGTTTGAAGAAAAAAAGAACATGGGAACAATACGAGGACTTAGGGAATTGCATGAAGGTAAAATTTTATTTGTTTTCGAGGCCAAGAAATATTTAAAAATGTTTGAAATTTTTGCCCCTAAATGTATGCAGGAGAATTATCCATCTTTCGAGTTTATTTGTTTTGAAAGAAAACGTTGAAAATTTCAATTGAGTCCAAACAAAAATAACTGTTATAAATAATTTGAGCCTTTTGTGCTTAATGGCATCAAAACAATAAATTTAAAGATGTTAAGATACGTAAAAACCATAGTTATCAAAGTTACCCCGAAACTCGAAACCTGGTTTTGTAACAAACATTTAATTATGACCACAAATGTCGTTTAAATTTACTGCAATCCATGATCATGTTTAAAACTCCTCACCTCAGTAAGGGTTTTAAAGCTTTTTGGTATTACGAAAAAGCAACCCCTTCCAAAATATTCTAAAATGAATGAAAAAAGTGATCAAAGTTCCCCCAGTTTACGGTACTCAAATTGCTATAGTTGCTTCAAAAACTTGATTTTTAAAAACCTTATTCAAAGCCACAGAACAAAACTGTGTTGCAAATACGCGCCGCTGTGTATTCAATACGCGCCTAGTAGCCGAACACATTCGAAAGCAGCCGAAGACTGAAAACACACCAATACTTGAAGACACTTTAATTGAAAAGAAAATCAAAATGAACTAATCAAAATTTAAAAAAAAAATAAAAGGAGATTTTTTGGGCTGAATTCACGCTCAAAATATGGTTTTAGACTTTTTGTTTATTTTCAATGAAAATTGTCCTTTTTGAAAAATTAATGCTATTTTCAGCCTACTACGATTGGCGCGTTTTAACGAGCGCATAGGCCGTGATAGAACATACCCATAAAAAGCATACCTTAGCGAGTTCAGTATGATTTTTAAGCATAAAATCATAGTTTAGATTCTCCTCTATCGATGGTCAGAAAATATTGTCTTATTCGTTTTTCTCTGCTTGGTGACACCTTATTGAACATGTTTTGAAATTTAGATCGAAATGAAGGAAAATCTAAATTTTGAAATTATCACAACACAGGGGCATTTTAAGAAAAAATTCAGACTTGCCATGACCAATCACAGCATTTAAAACAAATTGATAATATTTTGCAGGCTTAAAATGTTTCAGATTCTTCAAAACAAGGGTGGTGCGTATTAGCCACATGGGGCGTTATATGAACTTTTCACCTACGTGGTTTTGAATGTGAGAGCTTTTCCTTGACTAAGGTAGGTGTACCATTCCAGAGCGACGCCCCAAAAATAAGCAAGCTTTTCCTTCCAGATGTACCATGCCTCGGAATGATGAAACATTGGGTCCTCCCTTGACGTCCTCTTTGCAAATGTAGGGTAACAT
Source organism: Uranotaenia lowii (assembly GCF_029784155.1). Taxonomy (NCBI): domain Eukaryota; kingdom Metazoa; phylum Arthropoda; class Insecta; order Diptera; family Culicidae; genus Uranotaenia; species Uranotaenia lowii. The sequence continues at coordinate 10,218,300 of NC_073692.1, read as the reverse complement.
ATCTTGGAAGAATGTTGTGATAAACTTGTCGCATAAAACAGCATATTCGCAGTTGATAGTTGAAGTCCAGCTCGTGACCAAATAAGTCAGCAAAGGAACTATTTCGGACTGAACCAATTTGAGGCCAGTAGGTCGAGATAGTACGGAAGAGAACTTTCTTAGAGTACCGAAAACCTTTGCTACGACGTCATTCACTTGCAGGGTCCATGAGAGATTGACGTGCATATAAATTCCAAGGTTCTTTACTGAGGTTGAAAGGGGCACAACTTCTTCTCTAAAAACTAATGCCACGTTCTGCACAATAGTTCCGGTTTTACTGAACATAATAGCTTGGGTCTTTTTCGGGTTCGGTTCGAGACAGTTGTTATTTGTACATTTGTAAATCATTAGCGTAGAGATGGTATTTCATCAGATCGTTCGGAAGACTATTGATGTACTGACAAAAAAGAAGCGCTCTCAGACAAGAACCCTGTGGAGTGCCATCGATGAGTTCCTTCAGTTGATAATTAATAAAAATTATAGACGGATAGATAAGGTTAGGAAGCATGAAGGGTGTTGAAAATGAACCTAGAGCGTGTTATGAGAAAACTTCTTAGCGTACATGACCATTTGTCCCGCACCGTATTATTGTCTAGAAGAAGCAAATTTGCTAGGCCGATGCCATTAATCATTCAATTAAAATCATAAATCAGCGGTGATAATCTTTTAACACCCAAGAAAAAAGAAGGGGAGGGGGGTTCTCTCACAATATTTTACATAATTCGAAAACTAATCATGCTATAGGAACCAAATTTGGCATGAGAGGGTATTTTAATAAATTATTTTTTTCTATGATTTCTTGGGACCACTCCCTTCTTCTAGTGGAAAGAAAGAAAGGCGAAGGGGGCTTCCATACATGTTTTATTGCATAATTCGATAAGTACCTTAGAGCAATTGCAACAAAATTGGCATGGTGGAATATCTGAATACGGGAAAAGGTTCTATGATTGTTTGAGACCCCTCTTTGATCCCAACGAACAAATAGGAATAGGAGAGGTGGCCACCACCATTTTTCTTAAGATCTCGTCATCTTCAGTTGAAATCTATCGAATTTGGTATGGAATTGTATTTTGATATGAGTAATGTTTTTTAAATTATTACTTGGGTACCTTTGCTTCTTCCATTGAGTGGAATAGGAAGAGGAGACAATACATGATAACGATTGAATTACTAAAACATTTAGTTTGGCAGAAATTGGGAACTTATGAAAAATAAATATAGAGATCTTATTTTAGACACAAACCAATGATTGGAAAACAAGATTTTTAGAACAGAAAAAAATAATTTAAGAAAATTAGAATTAATTTCTTTAGTATTGCACTTGAGTTTAGCTCAATTTACAACTTTCATTATAAGGGGTTGATATATGATATTGAAATTTAAATATAAAATAATGAACTAACAAATTGAAATTTAAATTATTATAAAAATTTCCATAAATTTTGAAAGATGTGGCAAAGCACACCGGGTTTGCTAGTGAAAAATAAACATCGGTTCTCCAGTTGAGGGACGTTCGGAATGGATCATAGAATGAATCTTCCGTTGTTGAGATCCAGATAAAAAAAAATGAGGACAATCAATTGATGCCACAGTTTGAAATGTCAGATCAAGTGGCCCATTATATTGGCAACAAAAAATGCTGACTAGTAGAATATCTTTAAAATTGTGCACTAGTCAAAAAAAATTTGACTCGTACAACAGCTAAGATTTATAAATTAGGATATCTGCAGTGGAAATTCTGTTCCCTTTTCTTTTTATCAATATTTTGCTTAGGTTCTTGGTAATATCTATAAATCAATCTGTTCTATTACATGAACAATAAATATAACCTAGTGAAACTGTTTCTTAAAGGAGAATCGCTCACCACTGTTTACCAAATTGAGCCGCTTAATATAAGTAGTTCACAGGCTTTAAACATTTTGACGGTATATTCCATGAATTCCATGATCTTCGTAAATGGACTTGTGACTTGAGATGAGAGTTGGAATATGACTGATGTCTTCAATTATATTTTGAAAGGATTTTTTTTTACTGATTATGAGATCTAATGTTGATAATTTCTTTTCAAATTTTTTTTGTTATTGTTTTTTAACATTTCCTAATTGTTATGTGTTGCAAAAGTGTTCTCAAGTCATATTAATGTGTTGTTACATGTTCTTTTGGATATCAAAACACAGCTTTTTTATAGTTGCATATTCCTAGATGTCTTGATTTTTTTTTTAAATCAAATGATTCTGAATGAAGCAAGACCATCCGAAAACCATATATCCTGAGAAGAAGCGCCAATCCGGCAAAACCGTTGCCTATCAGTGATGAACTTTCCCCGTTCATCCCTGGCAATAGCTTTCGAATTTCTCATCCCATCGTCCTATCCGTTACTATGCCATGGACAGAAATCTAACCGACCGACCGAACCAGAAGGAAGCCACCGGACGAACGTTTTCGGTAGATTTACAACCGCTTGGCGTCTGGGTTCGATTTTTTTCGCTCCAGGGCCTCCCGGGAACGAAAGAACCGGAAACGGACGGTTCTCGTTCGCGCAATTGCTTTGCTCCAGTCACTGTTGTAGGTACGGCACGGTACGCCAATATTGTAGATCTCTATCCGAAACAAACAATTCTTCAAACGTTTACAACGCTGCTCGGGAGCGAACGAGCTCGTATTTTTTTACTCCAGCCAATTCGCAATGGCATCGTAGTAAGCCATGTTTGCGTTTGCCGCAGCGATGCTCCCAGAGCCTTGTCTGCCTGCCAGGTGATGTTGTTGGTCATGGCCTGTTAAAAGGCCGGGATGCAATCTACTGCAATAAAGGTACCGAAAAGGTGAACCAGAAGGAAAAGTAGCATGAGAAATGCGAACCAATGGTAATCTTGCATCGCCGTTCAGTTAACCCGAAAACAAGGCCAAATCTTGGAACGCATCGTTCGTAACCAAATTCCGGGGTGCCGTTCGTGCGACTTTTAGTCGACTTTTTTTTTTGCCCTGCTGGCTCCAAGAAGTGGCGTTCGAATAGCTCGAAGGAAACCAACTACACACAGTTCATGCAGTGCAGTGCACGCGAAAATGAAACTCCAGAGCGAATCGAACGCTTCGGTGCGGTGGAGATGAAAATCTAATTAAAGAATTCGCCTGAAATCGATCTGATTAGCGGGTCCACAAGTTGTCCAGCATTGGTTGACCGCCGGTGACCACGACAGAGTTGCCAGAATATTTTTCCCCCTCAATTGTGAAAATATACTTTTGCAAGGTAACAATAGAAGCTCAGTTGGTAAATCTTAGCCTTACAAGATTTAAGTTGTTGTTGTTGTTTCAGATAATGATGGCAACCCTGTCAAGCCTTACGCGATAATCACGAACGCCCTGCGAAGCTCGGTTCGGCACTGGGCTGGGAAACACGCACCGAGCCACATGGCCGGCGCGATCGCCAAAAGGAAAAGGGCTTTTCCGCCGATTCTGATTGGACATTACCAAGTTGCGATGCGGCCTGAGAGATCCGAACAACAGCAATAACAACGCAGCGGGCACACAGGTCGCGCAAAGTGCAAAACGCAAAACTTTCCACCCCACAATTGCACTGCTTCGTTATGGTTCGGTGGATGAAGGAATTCTGTTCTGGTATTTTTTTTTTCGTTTCCTTCTTCAGAAGATCGGGGGAAATCTGAAGGGGCACTTGGCTCAAAATGCTCGCACACACTCTGTAATTGATGATTATAGTTGTGCAATGCATATCTGGAATCTCTCATCTCATTCTCATTTCTCGATATGCGTTTTTTTTTCGTTGGTTCCGTAAGTCAAGAACCGATCCGTTGTTGTATCGCGAACAGAGAAGCAGTCATCTTGCCGCATAAGCCAACTCTATAGGACCTACTACGTACCGAACATACCCTTTATAAGCAAAGCAGGCCTTGATGCGCGTGTGATCTTGGTTTGATCTTTCTCCTTGCCATTTTTCCAAAGGTTCCTTGGATCATGGCATGGCCCGCAAAATGAATTGCGCTCTTTTCCGCTCTCCGTGTGTGTATATGATTTATATGCATAACATCCAGATATTCCAGTCATGGACCAAGATGCGTTCAGCGAGCAGCAGCAGCAGCAGCCTGGCCAACCACCCCCATTTGTTGTTGAACCCTTTTTTCGCGGTAAGGGGAAAGGGGAAAACCGATCTCCGGTCACTACTTCTCGTTTGGGGTCTACCAGATTCTGATGAACGGCATCTTGCAGTCGGCCGGCCGACCGCTCGGAATCAGCAGAAGAAAATCATCAGCAGTGCGCATCGTCCCGTCGTCGCGTCTTTCGTTGGTCATCAGGAATGTATTTTTCCAGAGAAGGTCGCCCCGGAATGTGCGCAGCGCACTTTGGATTCCCAGTTTGGGTCGAAATGGTTCTGATGCTGCTGCGCGACTTGGAAGAAATTGTCACAGTGGGACAAAGTGTTAATTTAATTGTTTTTATTGTAAATTTAATTTGATGTCATGGCTTAAGGAAACAAAAAATGCCGTTATTCATTCTTTATGTATGCATTAAAAAACATTTTTCTAGAACTTGTTTACTTACAAAAGAAATGATTTTCGTGTTAAAGCTGAGGATTCATATCACCCACAGGAAATTTAAGTGTCTTTACTATACTGTTGGTATACTTGTAGCCATGTCATTCCTAAGAAGAACGCTTAATACGACCCTGGATCATAACGAAGAAGGACAGTTCAAAGATGTCAAGATGCACTTGTCAGCATTTCTAATGAACGGCTGATTAGAGATTAGAGATTAGAGAAGCTAAAATTTTGTATTGTATTCAGTCTGTAGTCTTAAGAAAAATCGCCATTGATACAGAAGTTGAGTAGAAAATTAGTCAATTGTTGAATGTTGTTGTAGAAAAATAAATGTTTAAGTAAACCGTTGATTTTCCGTAAACACCAAGTTGAATTAATTGTGCCAAAACTTTATGCAGTCTACGAAGGTATTCCCCACTCCAATACTACACTGCTTAATGGGCACGTAATGCTAATTTTAACATTATTAAATTAAGTCAATGTGTTTTAGGAAAATAACCAGTAGACGTTTCCGAATGAAAAAAGTCCGAAAAAATGGCTCTTTTTAAAATGCTAATAACTTCTGAATGATTCTGAATCTATTATTTTGGTCTAACTTAACGTTTTTCGAAATTGTGCAGATTTCTACAGATGTACAAATATGTAGGGTTCCAGTGAAAGGTTAGGCCACTATTAGAGAACTTCCGGTAGAAAAAACTCTTACTTCAAAAAATGCATCTATTTTTAGCACTGCATCGCTTCTCACTTTTGGATGAACCGATTTTTCAACATCAAATTTTAGTATTTTTGGTTAACTTGAATAGTGTTTTCATAGAACAAACTTTGTTTCTAAAAAAATCAGTTTTTAGTATACCTGAATGAAACGAACAACTTTTTTGACATTTTTTGAACGCTCCCTTGGGTTGACGAGTTTACAGGGTTTTGTCATCGTGATTTATTGGAAAGTTTCACTACAACTGTTCTCGTGGTGTCTAAATACAGACCCTGTGGTAACACGGACAGCTACTAAAAAATGTTTAAAAAAATTTTAAAATTTAAATCAATATCAACTAATTTATTTAATCTGAACTTATGAAATTATGATTTGAAAATTTTCAATTTTTATCAAAATATATCTAAATGGAATTGAAATTTAGCGACGATTATTGGCATAGACCGATTGGTCACTAGACTGAGTTGATTTGAGGTCATTTTTTAATTTCTCAATCCCTGGTGTCTTAAAAACTTCGTTTTGGTTCAAAACTAATTTATGATTTTTTGCAGAATTTTTATGTAACGTTTACATGAGTAAATTTGAACTTTGAGGTTTCAACCAACATCATTTTTGTTTCTTCTGTGGAACTGAACCTGTGGACGGTTTGTAAATTCTCCAAAGGATTTATTCGCTAAACAACTTTTTCGAAGACCGTAACTTCGTATCTAATTAGGCAAGAAAGTTTATAGCTATTTAACAGGGGTACGTCTTTTGGCATCGAAAAACAATAAATTCATTAATCGTTTTAAATCTTATTTTGAGAAAATCGTTTTAAACAAAACCGTGTGACATATGATCGTTAAAAATAAATCCACTGTAAATCCACATATTTTCCATTGCTTTTCCGATAGTTTTTCCAGTATTTCCAGAGACTGATCAGTTTCGCTTTTTTTCGTTTTCGATGCTAGTTACGCCTGGGAGTTTCGTCAAATTATTGAATAAACGTTACTTGAGGTTCTTACAAAAATGCACCAACAAATATTTTCGGCCAATTGACTTTTATTAGTTTTTTGAAAGTTTTAACTTATAAAGAGATTAATCACAGTATTTTATGTTTGTTATTGAATTTATCGGCTACATCAGTGAAAAGTGATGACCTTTTTATTAAGAACATGTTAAGATTATGAAATTTAATAGACGGACAAAAAATGAGAAGAAATGCAAGATGGTAAAAATGATCGGGTAGAATTTATTAGAAGCATTATATCACAGATCTACCAATTTTTTGTTCGGCATGGGCCAACTATTATGATACAGATAGAGTTGCATCTACCACCACACTTTAGTTTGGTAGGCCAAGCGTGGTATGCCCGACAATATGATATTCTTAAGATGTTCTCTTCCATCACCGATGAGGCCGTTAAATTAAGTAACAGTTTGAAGTTATTTCAAGTCGAAACCGCGTTTATTAAGCTAAGCGTATCCATGCACATCCTGAATAACCGTTTACTCGACTAGTTTACATTTGGCAGTTCCGTCCTTATGAAATGTTCACAAGAGATTTGGAACAACAACGGCAAAACTGCCGAGCATTCGGTGGTTTTTACTACTTATTAGTAGCTTACCTATTTCGGATTATTTAATGGAAGGAAATGATACAAATTCATCAATCGAAAATGCTCACTAATGGAGATAGTAAGTTGCTATCGAAATACCGGCATCTGAACTTTTCTAATACCGTGGTTGAATTAAAGGGAATCTTTCGATTGCTTTGATCCAGTAGAAGTATTCTACCAAGTAGGCTCACAACATATATTAGATAAAAAAAAACAACTTTCATAAATTTTATCCAACTTTCTATGATTTGACTGAGAATACTCCCAACAACTTTGGCAATTAGGGAAGAAAGGAGATTCAAGGGTCACTTTTTTCTTTGCTCCATAACTGTTGCAAAGTTTCAAAAACCTGGCTTGTGAACGTTTTAGAAAAAAAAAATCCGTATAAAGATTATGTCTCTTATGTGTCTTTATCACATTCAATACAATTGGCAGCATATTTTTCATAACTTTTAATTTGACATAAGAAAACTTGACAGCAATGAAAAATGTATTTTATGTTATGAACGTTTATAAAACACCAAAACATAGGTGACCCAAGATACCCCATGGTATGTGGCCCATGATTCCCCATAAGCTATGATTTCCAAATTTGTTGCGTTTGAATGACTCATTGATAATTAATTTAAAATTACTTTTGTAAGCGTCAGATAACACTTCCATCGAGGTGGTAGAGATTGATCGCGGTTTAACGTAGCTTTTTCAAAAATCAGTAGAATATCGCAGTGAGTGACAAGTGTGTGTGAAGTTTTTTCCCCAAAAAATCCGCCTTCGAAGCAACGAACGTCAACAGTATGCAGCCAGAATGATTCGTCATCTCTCAACCAGAGGGCCAACTGGGATAGTCGATGCTTCCGGGTAATCACACGAATGGCAGCGACGCCACGACGATACGATGAACGAAGAGCGATCGCGAAGCGAGAGCAACGACCGAAACTCGCGGTTCAAGGCCTGTCAAATGCGGCTTCCTGGTGCTGGCTCACTTTGCTAAAAAACACCGCAGTGTACACATAAGAAACTTTGATAGTGCAAATAACAGCCAGACACCAGGTAAGCCAACCGCCGCTCATCCACCATTTTGCCCTCGCCAAGAAGGAGGCGCGCTAATGCCAGTGTCTCCTTAATACAGGACCCCTTTGTTTTGGGATAAAATACCGTGGTTGGAATAATCTTTTCCCTCCCACTACGACGAGAATAACCGCCACCGAACATCGGTTAACCCACGATCGGAAGTACAGGTCGCTCTTACGTCCTCGAACGTTACGGATCGACCCAAGACGGTGGACCGCCCGTTACCTGAAAGGCCACTGTCTTAACCAGTCGAGATCGACGCTGTACTCGAGGAAAAGAGGAACCGCCATCGTCATTGGCAGGTTAGTCCATTAGCTGACACGTCTACAACGTCACCTGTACCAGTATCGGCAGCATCCACAAGGGCTTGGCCCTCCAGGTATTGTGCCATTATTGTGACCATTTTTAATGTGCAACTAAGCGTGAATAAAACCATTAGTCGAGAAGTGCAATTTTGAGTTTTTTCCTGAGTGCATTCTGGAAGCTCCCTGCGATTTTGTTTGATAAACGTGCCGCCCTGAGGTCTAGAAAGGGACTCTCTTACACGCCGGTGGGAGTGCTAGGTTTCATACTTACACTTTTCCATGTGAAAGAGCAAGACAAAACTATGACAACAGAAGAATAGAATTTGTATGGTTTTTCGCAAAGTGATATCACTGCCATCTGGTGTCGGTATTGCCTACCAATAAAAAATAATATTATAAAATCATCCAGGATGCATATGATATTATGATGCAACAAGAAATGTAAATAAATAAATATTTATTTTTGCTGGAATATTCCTTTCAAATATTCGAAATTCAGTTTAGATGATTAATTTCAACGTTAAATATCATGAATAATTGGAATGGTTTACTGACAGTAAAGGAAGTCTCCGTATAGTGTTCTACAGGAGAGAAACAGCAGCAAACTTAATCAAAAAACAGTATTAATTTCCCGCGAAAAATTCAGAGCTTCTGGAATTAAAAAAAATAATCGAAACTCGGTTTTGTTTAAGTGCGTTGTGAATGCGCAGTATTTTGTTTAACAGAGGCAGATAAATATCAAGTACATTTAACAAAAGGTCTAATAATGAGTTAAACCAGCATTTGGCGTTTCATCTGGGGACTTTGAACCAAGGGATTGATCAAAATTCCACAACTGCTTCACAAATTGCTAAAATTTGCAACAATTAGCAAATTTTCACTCTTTCTGAGTGGGCTTGTGATATAGCTCAGTTGGTAAGTCAGTTGCTTCCTGGGCCGATGTCCGCGAGTTCAAGCCCAAGAGTAAACATCGAACACAGTTGTACCGGATAAGTTTTTCAATAACGATCCACCAACTGTAACGTTGATAAAGTCGCGAATGCCATAAAGATGGTAAAACGACTACAATCGAAACAAAAATAAAACTATCTTTAAGCACTGGTTTCTCTCATTTGAACTGAAACCTTCTAATTTTATTTAACAAATTGCTACAAATTACCAAAAATTCAATCATTGGCTGCACAATTTGTGTGATCATTGACGAATTTTCTCCCTTCATTCCAGTTCCCCGCTTTGAACAGTTTACTTGCTCTTTCCGATTCTGACACTGATCGTTTACCGATAAACGTTATTCGGCGTTGAGCTGTCGTTTCACCACATCAAAAATCCTTGTTAGTTTGAAATTTCTAGAGAATAGTGAAATAAAATTGATCGTAAATATTGATTAATCTTTAGTTAAATTCATATTATTGTTTGATCGCCGCAATGAATTTTATGTTATCTAATCGACGTTTTTCGGCGAGTTTAAGAAAATAAAAACGTTTTTACCAGTTGTCCAGACGTTTCGAGCTACAATGGCTTTTGCTCCTCTTCAATGGACACTAAAATTATATTTTGAAATTAAATCCTACACTTAATTAACAAATTTTAAAATGAATCTTACAATTTTCTGGCCTTCGTCTATACTATTTGTTCTGGCTCAGTATGTTTTGTTTTGAGTTTACTTTTACTTGTCATTACTTGTGTCAGTTTTGTGTAACAGGCTACAATGCAAGAATAACTGCCGAAACATTATATATTAAACTAAGAGGTTATCAGAACGTAGTTAATAGGCAAAGAGACTAATTGTGTGAACAACCATCATAACAAAACTGACACAAGTAATGACAAGTAAAAGTAAACGCAAAACAAAACATACTGAGCCAGAACAAATAGTATAGACGAACCCCAGTATAAGCACCATTAATCGGGGCACGATGAGCGTTTTCTGCCGTATAATCTAGCAGTGAATTCAACTCGATGAAGTCAACTGAATTATAGAGCTACAGCTTGACTTGTTTCATCTGACGATTTGGCCTATTGGTAAAGTATCGGAGAGGTTATCAGTAGACTGGAGTTCAATTCCTGGTCAAGGTGATTTTTTTTTCGTTTATCATTCATGACCGATGCATTTTGCACTAGACGTGGGGGTGGGGCGTAGATTCATCAAACAAAGCAATAAAAAACTAATCTTGGTCTGTACGTAGAATTCAAAGAATTACGCATGCTCAAACATTTTTTTTTAGGTTTATTTATGACACTTTACGTGGCATTCGTGTCTACTCATACATTATGTTTCTGGTGTTTTGTTTGACGGATGATGCTACTAGCCGTATATGGAACAATCAAAAAAATCAATCATGAATGGTATGTGAAAAAAAACCACTCGAACAAGAATCAAACTCGAGTTTACTGATTACCTCTCCGACACCTTACCAATAGGCCAAATCGACAGATGGAACATGTCAAGCTGTAGCTCTATAATTCAGTTGAGTTCATCGAGTTGAATTCGCTGCTAGATTATACGGCAGAAAATGCTCATCGTGCCCTAATTAATAGTGCTCTGTTCGCCCCAGGTCAACATATTTAAGTAAAACGCGTTTCAAAATTGATTAAAGTGAAAGATAAAAAAAATTATGATTGTGAAAATTGAGTAACAATGAGTAAATCATGTTGCAGTGCATACATTTCAGATCAAGATGATTAAAAGGCAATAAAAGCATATTTGGTGGTGCTCAAAAATTATAATATTTTCGTCACTTGAAAACCTAGCTAGTTATTTATTAATATTTCTGTAAAGATGAAAAGGATATTTTTTATTTGGTGAAAAATTAATACTATAGGTAGTACGAAACAAATCCTCATGAAAATTTGTTTAAGAAAATACGTACTTTTATAGAAAAAAAAAAGAGTGCATATTATGCCCTGGGTGCTCCTTATGCTCTTATCTCCCCTAAGTACATTTATCTGAGCTAGTTAAGCATATGTTAACAATAACATATTGACTTAAGTTGACAATCAACAACATATGGAAATATATGCTTACGCAGAGCAACGATGATGACTGTTGGATTGAGATTTTTATCTCAACACACATCAAAGATATTCAGAGTTGGTCACGTTTCCACATGGCCCCCTACTGACTTTTTTTTCAACCATTCTACAAGACCATTCAACCATTCAATAAGGAGAAAACTAAAACTGAGTTGTACTGTGAATTCAAACAAATGTTATTTGTGGATTTTTCCATTGATCCCAAGATAAATAATGGGATAGTTGTGTCTAAAAACATAAATATTGAACTCAAATAACACCTTTTTCATAACATTATAAAATTGTTTAATTCAGTTCCGAGATGATGTCTTTTTGATAACTTAAAAAACTAATAGTGGACTTTAAAAATCTAAAAAAATTAATCATAAGCCAGTGTGAAATTAAACAGCGAAAAAAGCACACATATAATTGAAAACGTATAAAGTGAGTCTTCAACAAGGTTTCAACAAGGGAAATTATTTGAAAATTCTGTCAATACAAACCTCATTATCAATTATATGAAAACGATAAACACAGTAAATAATCCCAATCAAAACTTTAAAAAGACTTAGATACCTTAGGCAACGAAAATGATGATGATCAAATGGGAAAACAATTTCCTGCATTCCTATTGACTTTAGATAGACTGTCCGAGACCAGTATAACTTTCAAGCGCCAGTTTGTCTCCTGTAGTAGAATGTTAATACATTGGCCAAAAGATGTGCAAGATGTGGGTTCAAGTCCTATCGTGAGACAAGGCTATTTTTTAAAATGTTTTTCAACATAAATTTTCATCTTATCTATTTTATGAAATTTCAACTTACACAGTCAAATTGATTTTTTCAGTAAAAAAAAAGACTTACAAAACTTGCAAAGCTTCGTGGCCAAATATGTTAACGTGATGAGAACAAGGATTTTAAAATTTCGAAAAATCAAACAACTTATTCTGATCTATGTTTCGTGTGGACCAAGGCCAAGGCCGGGTAAAACCAGTTAGTATTAAAATAAAAATTGAATAAGTGTTGTGATATACACAGGTGTTGCAACTAATCCAGTTGTTGCATGATGTCCCGTTTGACGGTATTTCGCTAATACTTCAATTTATCTTTCAGATCCTGCCTGGTATCGCCTGCTTGTATTTTCGGGGAGAAACTAGACGAATCGGAACGGGTCAGGCTGTCAAACACTGAATATAATGTGAATTTTCATGATTGACAACCGCATTGTAAAACTTTATGTTTAAAGAAAATTTTATCCGTCGTATAAAGGTGTAAAAATTCCTAGCGCTTCAGCTTGAGTATTCATTTCCGAAATGTAATTTAGCCCACGGTGTTGGTTGAATCATTTTCTGATCGGGACATTGTTTACGGTTCCGATCGTTGCTGTGCGATATATGTAAGCTTTACTCAACGCGAGTAGAAAACAAAAAATCTTCCGTAGCCGGTGCACAAAGCTGCTGAATCCTGTCCGGCTATCGTGGAGACAGACGAGTTGATCTTTCCTTGCGAACCCACACACCATCTTCTCACTTTGCTACACCTCTCCCCTGATCCGGATTCAAGCCAAAATAGCCGCGAGCAAAACAAATGGAAATCACATGCCAGCTTACATTTGCAGACATCAGAGAATTCCTGTGTCGGTCGCTTTTCTTTGCGCCTGTGTTTTTTTTTTTATTATTTCTACATCATCTTCAACCTTCCGTGGGCATGGCCTGTCATTTGCTTCTCAACACTTCCTTAGCCATCGAATTGTGCTTCCTCGCTCTTGTGCGAACAACAGTTTACGAAAAACAAATTGCTAAAAATTTGACGCTGTCCACACCTCTCGGAGGCATTCCGTGTCCTTCTCGGTCGGTCCGATGATGTCCGGTCTTTGATTTCGGTTCCATCAGAGGACGTCGAAGAAAGCCGAAAACGGTGAGATTGTTTTTAATGCGATTTTTATACCTCGAATCACTCAGCTCACATTTTTTTCTGGCTGCGAGCGAACGATTCTGGACAATTTTGATGCACAACATTCGCTGTGCGTTGATTTTGCATTCTTTGACACTAATTCAAAGGATCGGGCGATGATGAATGAGCACAGATATCGAATTATCAACCGAAAAAAGGAATGGAAGTTGAGATTGATGGTTGAAAAAAAAATACAAAATAAAATCGAACAACGATCTCATAGACAAGGAAATGAGAAAAGCAGTCAAAATAAAATTTTAAATTATTTTACAGATTCAACCTGCTTTTTTCGATCTTGAATGATTCCTCAAGCTCAATTTATATCATTAGTTGGCCATGTGCTGGCTAACTCAATAATTCAAGTAATATTGTCATTACTTTCGACAATAAATTTGTTAAAAAAAACAATAAAAATAAACCCGTTTTAAGTGAGAGCGCTCTATGGTCATTTGTGATGAAATCGGCATGACTAAAAAAAACATTTTTTTAGTCTACATTCATGCCTCCCTGAAAATGGTACTTTAAAAATTTTGTTTTCATACTCACTTCTTACAGAATTCCGATAATTTGACGTGGTTATTACTGGTTGCTTTTGACGAAATGAATCGTTTTGGTCTCTTGACCTGAGGTTTAAGAGGGTTATGTGTTGGTTTAAAACTCATTATTATTATTTTTTTTTTGAGAAATTTGAACAATCGATTGTACGAACCAATCTTAACTTTAAGATTCAAATGGTTAATTTCGATATTTTGTTCTGAAAGACTAACATTATTTTCTTTTATTCCTCGAACCTAGCCTTTTGTCGAAAGATAAACTGGATCTACTTCTATTCATAAGCTTAGAACTTTCTTGCCTTTGACGATATTAAGTAACGGTCTTGAGCAAATCTCTTTAAGAAAATTTCTGCATTGACACAAAAAAATGTTAGAAGAAGCAATTCCTGAAAAGACAGAAAAAATAATTTTGATTTTTAAAAACAAGATAGTAATTTTTTTCGAGATAAACCTAAAAGTCAATGTTTTCTCATGTAAATGTTTCTTCGAAATTCTGTATAAAATGATGGATAAGTTTTTCATTAAAATCAAGCTTTTAAGTCCTCGAGAAATACAAAAAATGACCAAAAATTAAATAAAACTGCTAACCATCTACCATCTGATTTTTGAAAAAAAAATACAGATATTTACACGTTAAGAGCGCTTAAAATTTTAAAAATTGGTATGTACACGTGTAATACAAGGTTTGAACAAGGTTTTTACATACATACAAATTGAAACGACCTATTCCGCTTGAAATTGACGAATATTACGTTTGAAATATAAAAAAATAAATCATAAACCCGCCATTTTTTTTTTTTTTGATTTTTAGTGATTTTTAAAATTTCCAAAAAACAGTAAATTTAAAGTAAATATCTGGTAAAACATGAGGTGAGAGGTGGATCCTGGGCAGTTTCAAATAAGTCTACAATAGTTGCTGCACATTGCTTCTCCTTCTCTCTTCAAATGGATTTGAACTAAATATAAATTAAATTGGTAAATCAGATTCCGGGAAGTGAAAATTTTGGAACTTTGTATTTGTTGTTATGTTTTCGAATTTCACGCTATATGTATGAAATAATAACGAATTTGCAAAAAAAAGATTAATGAAAAAATTAAAAACTTATTTTTATGTTCCTAATTATTATTTCTAAATGTTTGAGATAATTCTTGAATATGATAAAAAATCATGAACTGGAGATTTTATTTCCAAAAGTTAAAACTGTTCTTAATAAAAATTGCTTATATATAACAATTGAAATAATCAAACTTACAGATTAAAAGCAATCTGAAACTGGAGTACAACATAAAATTTTTATTATTATTATGTGGATTAGTTGGAAGCACTTTTGTAGATATTAATGGTGCAAAAAAATCTTCCGAATGTTCAACTCGTGCGATTGCCGCGAAAATACTCGACTGATAACGAGATAGTTTCAATTCACTAGATACATTTTTGGTGTCTATGTTTTAAAAACTGATTTTGGAAGATTTTTGTCTCGTGAACTGGAGTTTTTTGTCATATTTTGCCTATCACCTCTAGTTTTGGTGATATGGCGTTAAGGAATTTTATAATCAATCAGTTTTAAGTGTATTTGGAAACAATGCTTTGAAAAACATCTACATTTTTTGGAAAATTGTATAGACAAACTATAACTATATCTTACATCAATAAAAATAAGTTTAGTGAAGTTGAGTCTTTGATACTGAAGATTCCAATTGGTGTTCTTCAATTTGTTAAAGAATGCAAAGCTAAAGCGTTTTGACTAATACTTAAACATAGGGTGTTCAATATGTTCGGAAAAACTTTTTAACCAAATTTTTTGGTAGAGCAGTAAATGTACATTAAAAAATTTTTATGATATTTTTGTGCTATCATCAGACAAACTATTCCTGGATTTGAAAAGTTAATTTTCATTAAGTTCTCATGCCTTCTCACACCACAAGTACTGATACAGACAAAAACCCGTTTTTTTTAACAAAATGAATCGTTTCTAGTTCACCTAATATGTCTCCTTTAGCTCAATTCTCATGACCAATGATCTTGTAGAGAAAGTATAGAATACCGAAACTTGTCTCATATAATTATTTTTTTCATAAACACCATTTTCATATTTGGTGTGAAATATCCCAAAAGTAGCTGCGTACCTGCTGGTTTTCATCAAAAAGCTTATCAAAGTGGTGGATGATAGAATTATTTCACATCATAAATAGACAAAAAATATAAAACATGTGCTTGTCACTAAACTAATCGTACTTCCACAGCCAAAACTTAAATCTGAGTCCCGAAAAATAATAAAAACATTTCATTAGGGGAGAAGGAGGATACTTGATCCCTGGGGATACTTGATTCCTTAGCTATATCTCAAAACTGGAATGTCGTACAAAGATCAAATGTTCTAGAAAAATGTGCCAGATGGAACAAAACAGCAATGGTTGAAGCTTACACGCTGTCTGAAAATGTGAAAGAGTGCGAGTTGCTAAATTTTTCCAAAAAGATATGGTGAAAATATGAAAAAGGGATCAAGTATCCCCACTCTCCCCTACTCTTCTTGTCTTTGTTCATGCTTTTGATTATGTTAACATAAAAACATCAAAATAATTATAAACATAAAATGGTCGGGCCTACTGTGGAGCAGAGAACGCAGAGACGTCAGAAAGAAGGAAAAGGAAGAAGCGAGGACCACCAGTACCATACGCTCCGAGGGGCATTGCGGTGGAGGCACACGCTAAAAAGGTGCTCCTTGTTGATAATGGAACCTTATGAAACATGATCTATCCTTCATCGGTTGGAAATGATGACCCTCATTTTATCAGCAAACAAGGTTTTAACATCTGGAAAATTTCAAATCATTTAACATTAAAAATGTTGATATTTTTCATTGATTTCTATGTACCATCATTTCTGGTCATCGACCAAGGACAAAGTGCCTTAACTCGCTCTTGAAAGTAAAAAAGAACAAAAAAAACCATTAAAAGTACCCAAAATCTTTCGAGGTCTTTGAGAACTCGAAAGGTTTATATGATAATTTAAGTAAGATACAAATGTATTTTACTTATTGATTTTTTAAAAATTTAGTAAAGTTTGAAGTTAATTCAATATAATAAGACGCATAAAAAATAAAGTGTGTGTTCTAAACACAATGAACTGGTTAAACTATTCAGTTCAAATTCCTAAAGAAAAATTGTAACAAAAGATTAAATAAATGGCATCTGAGACAAATTTGTTAAAAATTGTTTGTTACTTTTAATGATACTTATCTTAGTGCAGCTACCTCCCTCAAAACTTCATTGGTTCTCCAGGAAATGCCATTAGAAAATGACCACCGAAAAAAATTAAAGCATGCCTTAACTCCCGTTGGCAACCAAAGGACAAGCATGCGGAAAACAAATTTCATGCGAAGGAAACAAAAAACGCACTACCCAAAGTCACTATAAATACTCTTTTTCAACTGCAGTTCATATCCGGACATTCTGATTTTTAAATATAAAGCTGCGCTCTGTTGAATAACTATTGGATGCAATCGTGCGTTCTCCTCAATCTCACAACACTTTGTTTTCAAGAAACTAATTCTTCGATGTACAAACCCAAAATCACAAAACCACTATTTTTAACATAAGCCTAACACATCTTATGCAAACCGTTCCCGATCATACGGCGATAGTATTTCCCGCGTAAACAACCTTTAATTTCACATGAAAACTTCAAATTTTCCGGCAAAAATGGCGAGCACAAAAAATAAACACGTATCCGGCTGGAATTAGTTAACAAAAACTTTTTGTTTTTCAATTATAGAGACTTTCAGCCTCGGTCATACCCGTTTAGCTACTCTTTTCATGAAATTAAATAAGATTAAATATATTTCACCGAGGTTTCTTAGGTGAAAACTTTAAAACTTCATCCCAGCCTTCACTTTGAACACTTTAAACGATTTTATGTTCATTTTCCGATATTAAATTCAGGATTTTATAAAATTTTCGCGTACAAAGAGAAAAACGTGTGCGGTTGGCAAAAGGCATCGCCTACTCCTCCTACTTAATTCTTAATCGAAAAATATAAAATATGTGCTTGTTTACATTGGTAATTTTTTTGGGTTCCGTTTTCATTTATTGTTAATTTGTACAGGCCATTTTACACAAAAAACACGGGTTTTTGGAAATTTTGGTTCAAAATTAAAGGTATCTTGCCCTCCAAAACTAACTCTCTCGGGTTGGTTAGTTATATCATACAGGTTATTGAGAATAAGCTATTACCGGACACCTATTTTGACTCTATATTAAATGGTTACCATTCCTATGTGGAACGGGATGCCAATAATAGAGGAGCGTGTCGCGTACGGTGGTCTTGAGAAATCTTTGAAGCTAACAATATTGCGTATTCAGAGAAAAATTGGATTTACGCAACGGTAGTTAGACTCGAAATTTGACAACCGAAATTTGACAGCTCTGCTGATAGGTTGAATTTTCGTCTGTGTAGCCCAGCAACACTGAAGCAAATTATCATATGAATTGTGTATCGTTTTTTATGATGTACTAAACTATTGTTTGAATGAATGAATCGACTTTTAGCCGAGTTTTGTAAATTATTAGTTATCGATCAGAGTTGGTAACTTTAAGAAATCCCAGAACGACCCAATTTAAAACATAACATTGGTAAATCAGCAATTTAGAGAAACTGGTATAGAGTTGTTTTTGACATTTCTTACGCACACTTGCTGAGCGTGTACAGATGAGACGGGACAATTAACCTCAAAAACTCACGGTACAAAAAACGGGCAGCCGGCCGACGCACATGGTCGTTTTTGAGGTTGATTGTCCCAAAACTTAAAAGTGTTGGTGAAACAACCAGCATAATATCACGATCACTACCAGCGGCAAATAGGACTATAATTAACTCAAAAGAAGTTGTTCAATGGATTCCTTCTATTCCTTCTATGAATTCCTTATAAATTTATATTATTATCAAAACTAAACTCTGGCTGAAATTTTTTACAATTTGTTCCGAACACGAAAATTTGGCAAAAACATATAAAGTTTGAAAGAAAAAAACAGCCTTTTGAAATACATCAATCCTTTGATTTTATGCATAAAAATACAGAGATAAACAGTTCGGAATTTACTCTGCATTCTTTTAAAATCAAAATCACCAAAGTGCTTTAGGTAAACGATGTTCCAATCAAAACATAAAACGAGTCATAGACTACACAAATGGCTTGTGCAAATACGATGATTCCACGACGTTTGATTGTTTGATTCTATGCTCGTCCACACACGATACAAACATATTTCACGCGAACACAAACGATTGCTGACGAAAACAGCAATAGCAACAACAAAAATCCTCTCCACCCCAGCTGGCGCTGAGTAAATGGCCTGAATTTTGTACAAACAGCACCATACACCATGCCAAAGAGGGTGTTTGTACAAAATATTTCGATCCGGACCGATTTTACTCAAATCGTTTGCGCGTTCATTCAAACAGTGCCATACACAATGCAAATTGTGTTCACAGCGACAGAATGTCATTGAATTTCATCGCATTTGTGCAAATGGTGTGTAGTCTATAGCCCGCTTAAGTTGAATTAAAATATGAAGCCATGTGTAGTTTAATTATTCATTTTAAATGGGTTGAAATGTTGCTGAAATATCATTATTGATTCTGACACATGATGTTTGTCTGGGTAAAAAACCGTATGAAAGTGTTCTGAAGATTTTTTTCAATTTCAAAGCTCAGTTTGTTGTTTGACGTTTGCGGTAGTGCTTCTTCTTCTTTAAAAAAAAAAAACGAACACACACATATCGGATCTCAGTGAAACTTCATGTTTCTTTGAAGAGATCAATTCTACTTAAGACTAAAGCGTACATCTTTCAATGATATGATGGCTAGCATCTTACTAGTGCTAACACCACCAACTCACAGAAACAGTACTATGTATGCCGTGACCGAGACTCGATCTCATGACCTCTAGCTTAGAAGACTTGAACGCTATCCTCTAGGCCACAGTCGGCGGCCTCTTCTTCTTCTTTAGGAAGAGTTGAGAAAATCCATAATAAGTCTGAACGAGCAATATTGGATTGAGGTAAAAAAAATCAATACAAATAGTTTCATTGACCATTTTTGAATTATCTTTCAATTTGAGTAATTTTTTTCCATTTTGAACAATTAGTTTTAAATTATATTGATTTTAATTTGTATTCGAACTTATTGAACACCCTGTATAAGTCAAAATCAGTTGACTGTTTTCTTGCACTCTGGAAAACAAAAGTGAAATAAGTTACCTTGTTTTATTTTTTAAATAGTACCTAATTTGAGTTCTGAAGATAATTCAAATGTATTTTGCCAAAGCTCTTGTTTCTTTATATTAAAACAGAGTTTATAAATTCTTATTATCCCTCCTTGGCTCTGAAAATTCTGAATTAAATCAGTTATAATATATACAATCCCCCCTTTTGAATTATTGTTTCACGTGTGTTTTGTGATCTTAGACTCTTAATTGAATTTAGAAATTTGGAGATGCATTTTCTAATTTCAACACTTACTTCTCAAAAATATATATCTGATTACGATTTTGCAGTAGGATATAGTACCTGTACTTTTTTCTCTTCCATAATATGAACATTGGATGTGACAGATTTGAAACGGAATAATATTAAATCGGTAATCGGTTCCAAAATTTAAATCTTGATTTTGAAATTTCATTACGTAATTTATTATTTAAACAGCGATTGAAATTTCTCACCATAAAGGCAATAAAAATACCATGTTGATCCATATAACATGATAGTAAGTTCTGAAATTTGGAGAAAATTTCAAATAAAACCTACAGCTGCCATCTATACCTAAAATGAAGCCGTAATCTGAAAAGATATTTTTCGCGAATTCGCTATCCAGCTTTTCCATTTAGCGGCGAAGCCAAAGTTCACTAAAAATTCAACCGAAAGTTATTTTTGGCGATAGCAACTTGTAAGCTTCGGAAAAATTGTGACAGCGAAATGGGCTACGAGTTTCTATACTTACCTACCTATTTTTTTTTTATTCGCCCCCAAAAATGCACTCAATGCAGCTCGCTCACACTGTATCGCGAAATGTCCCATGCAAAAGTAAAAATTGTCGCTAACAATGTCATTGCTGGTTGCGCGAGTAAGTTTTCCAGCTTTTCCAATCCGGCTCATACAAAATTCAAGCCCGGGAAATGTCACTGCCGTTGGCCGAAATAAAGCTACTCCGGCTTTTAGCGGAAATCGTTCCGTTTCGTTCCGGAACTTCCTCCGATCAAAGTAGGTAGGGGGTTGGGTCCTGACATTTGTCATGGAGCATTTCTCGGTGCATTTCTTTCCACGGCATGCTAGGACTCTTGAATTGTCGCTGGCAATCCGTTTAATGGTTCATTTGCGTTTACCCATAAATGGTTAATGAACAGTGTTGAAAGTTTTCACGAGGTGAACTGCGGAAGTTTTTTTTTTTTTTGGTTCAACTGTAAAACTAACAACGCTGCAAAATGTTGATTAAAATCAAACTTTCGATCCAGGTACAAGGTATAGTCACATCGAGTGGCACACAAACACATTCCACTCCGATTTATAAATACCGGATTGGTGTTGAAAAATTAATCAACCCAATCACAGCGGCAATTATCCGCTAGCATCTGCCGGATAAGCCAATAAATCTAGTCTAAAGTGCCAAACAAAATAAACATTAGCAGCTGCAAGCGGCAACAGTACAGTAGTAGATATGTAGTTTGTCACACTGCACACTGTCAATTGTTGCACTTGGCCGCACTCGTAGGTTGTTGAATCAGAGTTGCAATTTGTAGCAGCCAGCCAGTGAGTTCTCGAATCCACGTGGATCAATAAATTAGCAGCACGTTTGTGCCATTTCAACCGCGACTTAATTTCATTAAACCAATAAAGCGAGCGGAGAATTGGTGAAAACCAAGAGCAATAGAAAAAAAAATAAAATCTACAACATGCGTTCATAGCTACAGAGTTTGTATCGTTCAGTCGAAAGCCTACATAAATGCATGCGTGTCCCATTTGCCTTGGAGCTTGTAAACACATAAATTGACCCGAAGCTAGATTAATGCCGCTAATGTTGGGAGGCAGATAGGAGAAAACATTTTATGCAAAAAACTGTTACATATTATTTTAAAACGATAAACCTCTTCTCAATAATATATGGGAGAGTGGGGAATCATGGGCCACTTTTTTTCGTTGTTCCATAACTTCTTTATTATGAAAGATAAAATTAAAATAAAAAATGGTATGGTTTTCTATATTTTCAAGGTATCATAAGGTATTTTTTTTAATTTTTAATAAGTTATTTTCCCCAAATTCTGACTGTTTGAAAAAAAGCAATATTTTTTGGATTTTGAAAAATGGTGGGGAATCGTGGGCCACCAAATCCAAATTAACCAAATCACATGCGAAGTTTATAAGTTGACCCAAAACTGCGATTTCCTAATTCATTTCGTTATTTCAAAGCAATTTCAGATGATGAAATAAAAAAGAGAGCTGTGTATGTTCGAATAGATTCCAAAACCTGGCTCACGAACGTTTTATCAAAAATTTTCTATACAGGATGGACAAAATATTTTTCATAACTCTTCATTTGGCAGAAAAAAACTTTTCAGATAGAAAAAACGTGTTTTAAGTTCTGAATGTGTATAAAAACATAAAAATATAGGTGGTTCAAGATGTGTGGCCCACGATTCCCCACAAGCTATGATTTGCAAATTGGTTGCGTTTGTGTGACTTATTGATGTTTCATCGAAAATTCCTTTTCCACGTGAAAGATCATGAAAAAACTAAAATCATAAGCGTATGAGCATATTTTTGTTATGCACTTTAGGTTCCCCATCGATGAAATTAGCGGGTGTTTTTTTAATTATGTAAGTAAATTTTTCTAACTTTTTTTAGCTTGATAAATAGAAGAAGCATATGATGCGTATTTAAGTCAACAACATATAGAAATATATGCTCACGCAAAGTGACGACGATGACAGTTGGTTTGAGATTTTTATCTCAACACACATCTGAGATATTAAAAGTGGCCTACGTTTCCCCATGGCCCACGGTACCCCACTCTCCCCTACACAAATAAACTGTTTTGCATTTGAAATGGGCTTATTGACTCTCAAAAAACTTTCAAATATTCGTTTATTTTGCAAATTTAAAGCTTCTTAAATTCAGGGATTACAATTTTTATATAAACTTATCTAATAAATGAAGATGAGTTGGGCTAAATATGTTTGTTTAGTTGTTAGTTTGTATGCAACTCGGGATTCCTTATAATGTTTCGAACTTTGTCTTAGCAATTTAATACCGAAGCTGGGCAACGAAAAATGTCACCCTCGCAGATTGAGTGAGCCCGATATTTTCCCGCTTCCACTGCAACGTTGTGTAGCAATTGTAGCAATGAGGTCCGATCTTATCTGTAACTAAATGTTTCTCTTCCTCTGAGCTACTACATTCCGCACACTCCATACCTAGTATTTTGCCATCATTTGCTCGGGAAGGAACTGTCCGACCACCGCAAATGTACAATATTTGTTATTGTCCCCAACCTTCTTCCCATTGCCAGCCGATTGGTGGTTCCACGAATCACATCGCTTATTGTCACTCCGAGAGAAGAAGGAAAAACACTTTTCTCAACATGATCGTCCACAGCATCGTTCGGGCTCTGAGAAGAGAAGTTCCATCCTGTTTTGAATGCGCCAGAGATTGACCTCTTTCAATTATCTTTGCATAGTTGATATAGAAATTGAAATAGGGAATTGTTTTACAAATTTTCCTCACAGCTTAGTATGTGTTTTAATTTTAAAAGAGATTGTGTACTAGACCGCTGAAAAAATTGACTTTTTGCTTCCATATTTTTTTAATGCCCTTGGGTTTGCCTGTAGAAATATGATTTTTCCTTAACCTTAATAATGAATTCAAAACAAAGATTATAAGTGGTTATTTATCAAAATTGGCTGAACATTGTAGAAGTTATGGAACATTGTAAAATTGATCATTAGCTTACCAGAAGGTTACATGTCAAATATCAGAAAAAGCTGACCATCGGGAAAGGCGTGCATGCGGTTTTCTAGTATTTTGATCGGGAGGAACAAAAAATATTGATTTTTGATTGATATCTGTTTTCTTCACCGGCTGACTGTTTTTTTATGAATTACTAGCTGATGATTACTTTAAAGCTGATGATTTTGTATTTGGTTGGTAATTGGAACGCATTTTTACGAAAAAAAAATGCTTAAAATACTAAACAGAATTTCCAAGCGACCTATTTGCTTGTCTACTAAATGGAAATTTAAGAAATTGATTGATCGTCGAAAAGAACACCCGTGTAAGAATTTTTGTCTTTTTCGGATGCATGAACGAAATTATGTCTATGTCTCTGTCGTCTGATTCAAAATTTGATTTCATAAATCAATTGTCCGTTTTGTAAAACACACGTGAATGATTTTTTGTCTGGATATCATGCAAAAGAAAACAATTATTGCAAAAACATTAAACAGTAAACGTGGTCGACCCCTTTTTCTGTCTTCTAATAGAAAGTTTGTTATCAGGAAACGATTCCTCGTCCAGCAAAACTCTTGTAGCCTCGATATGATGCCTAACAACGTAGTTATAGCAAAAAAAAAATGAAAATATTATGAACGATCCCTTTTACTGATTCCTTGTCAAAATTCGACACGTGAAATCAATTACATGTGCTGTGAAACTACCATCTGCAAATTTCATTAAAATCAAGACAATGGAGGTTATTCTGATAATCACGTGACGTGATGTGCAAAATTTCACATCGTTGTGCCGACTCCAGATATCAATCTTGGCTAGAACTTTTAGCTCAAATGTCCTGTGATCGATTTTTGGAGCTCATTCATACTAACGTTTCTTCTCTCTCTGAAACATTTCCTGGAGTCAGGATGATGAAGTGAAATTTTGTGAGTCACATCACTCGACTCGCAGAATAACCCCTACCATAGCAAAAACAGTGAACAGATAATATGGACGACGACCCTGAATCGAGGTTTGAAACCTGAAACGATTGAGCGTCTCTCAAAATCTCTATGTGAAAATTTTCATCTCAATAGAATGCATAATAACGTCAATATCGCAAAAACATTAAACAGTTTATATGGACATGGACGCAGACTTCTGAATAAAAATTCGACTGCTGAAATCAATTACTCGTTCTTTGAAACTCCCACGTGTCATGTTTCCATCTTAATTCAATGTATTTAAGCATTAATATCGCTAAAATAGTGTTAATATGGACGACCCCTTTGTCCGACCATTGACTCTCAATTTGAAACCTGGAATCGATTGATCGTTCCTCAAAATATTTTTGTGCAAATTTTTATCAAAATCAAATCTATGGTAACGCCAATATCGCAAAAACAATGAACAGTTGATGTGGATGACCCCTTTTGCCAACCCCTTCTATACTATTTGATACCTGGAATCGATTGGCCGTTCCTTAAAATCCCCGTCTGCAATTTTTTACTAAATCCAATGCATAATAACGCCAATATCGTAAAAACATTAAAAAGTTGATATGGACGACCCCTTTTGCCGACCCCTGACACAAAATTCAATACCTGGAATCAATTCTTCATGTCTCAAAATCACTATCTGCAAATTTTTGTCACGATCCGACGAAAAATAACGTCAATATCGCAAAAACAATATTTGTCTTGTATGGACGACCCCCTTTAGAAAGGGTCATCCAAAAATCCGAAAACATTTTTCATCATTCCTGGTTCTAATGAGTATCCATGCCAAATTTCAGCACTCTAGCTCTTAAGATGGCTGAGCCGATAGAGGACAAACAAACAAACAAACATACAGAAATTGCTTTTTATATATATAGATGAATTGAACCCGTCTTTTTTAGACCGACATTAGTTAAATTATTAATGTCGATTATACACGATTACGCCTTTTCGAAAACTGAGCTGTTGAAAATTTGATTCCTAACTTTTGAACGGCGCAATAGATGGCACTGTTTCCAGTCAATTTTCAACGTATTTTTTGGATGTCAGCATTTGAAATTTTACACACTTTTTTGAAGATTTTTTGTTCGAGCTTGTACGTCTGTTCTCTGTGTCTGAACTTCACTTTAGAGAACGATCAACAGTATTGTTGATATTAGTGAGTTTATGATTGAAAAAAAAAATGAAAAAAAACGCATTTTTGACGAAAATGGTGTTTCATAGACATTTTAGCACAGAGAACAGACGTGCAAGCTCAAACAAAAAACCTTCAAAATAGAGTGTAAAATTTCATATGCTGACATCCAAAAAATACGTTGAAAATTGATTTGAAACAGTGCCATTCAAAGTTACAAATCAAATTTTCATGAGCACAGTTTTCGAAAAGGCGTAATCGTAAATGAACTCATTAATCATTGGTCGGGATTCGACCAGACCGAACTGAACGCCATCAGCATTTTTTCTAGGCAATAGAAATTTATGTGCAAATATTTTCATCAAGAGGCTTAATCCTTGATGTTTATGAACGTAAATTGATAGTTTTTAATCCAAAGAATTCATTTCAGTCAAACATTCTCGCTTTTTCGATCTAGAATAGCGATTGTACGAGATGCAATTTCGGTTGCTTTAAAATTTTCTCATGGCGCTCATTTCGGTCTGGTCGAAGCCCGGTTAGTTATACTAATGCCTCTAAAATAGACGGGTTCAATTTATTCCAAGATAAATGCAATAACAGTAACTTCTGACTGGACTGAACTTTCTTTATTTTATACTCTACTTTTTTTTTATTTATGTAACGTTTCAGGTAACTTTTCTTCACCCATCATCAGATGTCCCCCATAGTAACACGAAACGTGCCAAAACGTTACGTAAATTGAAAATAAAAAAAGCTGTTTCACTTACCGAGAAATGTCAATAAGTAAAAACCGTATAAAAAGTACCGGTGATAAAATAACTAACTAACGGTGATAAAACAGTTTTATAATAAGTTTTTGAACTTCTTGGACGGTTATCGTCTGAGGATGAATCGGCAATACTAAGTCAATTAGGATTATGACGATCAGACACCCTTCAGAACTGATTCTAAAGGCATCTCAATGCGGGTTACTTTCAATTATCACTGTTGCATCCCATTGTACAAAATTTAGCACTTCTAGCTTGAAGGATTATGAAACCGGACGAAAGTGTTACGAAACTTTAACAGAAATTTTCTTGAAACAGCCAAACAGTTTATACGATCTGTTCAAAACCGACCAAAAATTTTTTTTTTCTCAGTTTGGTTTTACAGTTCTCTTTGGTGTGTTTGGCGTCATCTGGTGGCCCAACCAAAAAACAAAGATTGGTTTATTACGATCGTTGGAAATTTTACACAAGTTTCGTGAGCTAGCTTGTACGTCTGTTCTCTGTGATTTTAGGACATTTAAAAATCTGATTTTTAACGGACCTTATTTATCAATTCCAAACAATGATTTTAAGTGGTTGTTTATTACTTGATGGTGGTGTGATAATACTGTGGTTGATAATACTTTTCGGTTTTTTAAAGGTTTTTTTTATCTACAGACAAGCAGATAAGATTCTTTGGAATACAAACTTTCTATAACCTTCTCAAATCCTTTTCGGTGAGATGCTTAGTATCTGTTAACTAATTTAATTTTTAGTCAACATTTTTTTCTTTAAAATGGCTCTATAACATTTGTTCTAAAGAAAAAAAAACTATTTTTTTTCTAGTTTTACTCAAAAATAAAATAGAAATTATTAACACACTGATGTTGAAAAAACAATGCAACCATCTTTTATTGCCGATATATGAAACAACAGCCTACTTGATCCATTAGCTACTTACAGGGCCGTAGGAAGAACCGATCGAATGGTGTCTACAAACAATTTTTTTAATTAAAATCCGGAAATTGAATTGACAAGCAATCTTAACACATTAAGAACCGCGAAGTTACGGCAAATGTTGAGTTCAATTACGTCGAATAAAATTAAAGACTAAAATTTTTCTGAATTTTGAATTTGCATTCTGAATCTGAATTGTAAACCTAAATTTCAAAAATTGCGCTTTGAATTTGTATCCGAATTTTCGTATGATTTCTGAAAAGTACAAAAATACGATTTCCAAATCTTATTCCAGATCAGAATTTTATGAGCCAAGTTTTAGAGCTCTCATTCATAATCTATTATTTAAATTCTGTAGTTCAGGTTTAATCTATATCCACTATTTAAATTAGTTATTTCAAATCTGTATTGTTATTCAGAATTAAAATATGAATTAACAAAGATCTTAATCTGACTTATCAATTTTGGATTGCCATTTCGATGCTTTAAATTTTTGAACTTTGTGTAAAAATTAAGTTAAAAAACTTAGAATTTGAATATAAAACAAAATTTCTCTTTTTTCATATTCGAAAAACTATTATCGAAATATTGAAAATGCATATGATTTCGAAAAAAAAAATGATTTAAATTTGATATGAAAGGCAAAACCAAATTTTAACCAGGATTTCAAAGCGGCTTTTCATATCTAACTTCTTATGATTATTCGACCTGAAAATTAAGAATCTTGAACTGGATACAGAATCTGAAATACAAAAATAGGAATACAATTTTGGTTATGGGAATTGTTAAATCAGTGCTTCTGATATGGGTTTAATTAAATTCAAAATTGAATATTTAGTCTTGAAATTTAGATGAACAAGTGAGAAACTTTTGAAAACATGGAGCTGAATTTTAGTTTTGGGGATGGACTATTGAGGTTTTGGTTTTTTCTCTTTGTCCAGATTGTTACTCTTGATTAACCTTACTCTATTATCATAATTTGGTTCAGAATTAAAAATTTTAAGTGTAGAGTAGAACCTCGCCTGTTGTCTGGATCAACTTGGGTGGGGGGGAAGGCAGTTTACGGCTTATTTATCTGAACTTAATTGTTCTGCTACTGCTGCTACTGAGCTCTGACATCGTGCACGTGTTTTTTATTGGTTTAAAAAAAGTTAGGTTGATTTTTCCTGAAGTTTTTTTTCCCGAAGTTTGGTTCAAAATGTTCCGGAAATGAGACATTTTTGAAATGCTCAATGAAGCAGTCACAAGGCTTGGAATAATAAAACAACCTACGTTCTGGAAAAAATTGAGCAATGTGTGATTATAGACTGTAAAAGAAAAAAAAAGCTGTGAAAAAATAATTACTAGAGAATGTTCTAAAGTACAACAAAAATGGAAACGCTGTAACCGCACAGAAGCATTCTTTTTTTGCGAAAAAAAATCTTTGGCTTAAAACTAAAATAAGTTTGGATAAAGCTATCAATGAAGGTAAATATGAAATTCTCAATTATTTCTATGTGAGAAAAAGTCCTACAACTCAATCATGATTCGTCAGGAGTACCAGGCTTTCAGTAAATTTCGAAGATTCTTCAGGTCGTTCGGTGTAGAAAAGTTACTGGATTACGGCAACAGAAACGAATTTGCGTTCAAAAGGAAAACTAAAACATTATAAATTCAAGAGTTGTGCAGATATTCAGGTAACATTTGAATGGGAGCCCCTCATTCTTGTAAAGGGAAGGATCTCAAAACGTCATTTAACTTTTAAACGGTCCTGAAAACCCATACATGAAAATTTTCACGCCGATCGACTGAGTAGCTTCCAAGTTAATAAGGTAAATCAGCTTATCAAAGTTATTTAGATCAAATTTCACAACATCTAGTTGAAAAAAAGTTGCATAAAATTAAGGTTTTGATCAGACGAAGAACTTTTCGCAACACTTCAAACCAGTAGGATTTGATTTGAAAAAGTTATGGGGTTTTGACCATCGATTGGTCCAGTCTGTCCCACTGTGCGGCGCGAACCCGTCAAATAATAAAAAAAATCTTCAGCTGTAACTTCTTGGCCATGAAAAAATTACCGAACAGATTACCGATCTCCAAAAGTTTGGAATTTGATAAAATAATTACCAAACTCAGTAATTTTCGTTAACTGTTTACTAACTGACTTCTGATCCTCTCCATCACAAGTAACCATAAAGCATTAAAAATGGCTCCAAGTTGACTTTTAGTCAGATATAGAAAATGCCTATCAAAGCTAATTAGCACTATATTCAACTAAAGGGCTGATTAAAAGCTACTTTTGGCGAGCATTTTGGCTTTTCGGTAGGACAAAAAACAAATGGTTTACCGATGCCCTGAACTGTTTTTTTTTTCTTGATAAACTTATAATTTAAAAAAGCTAATAAATCGCAGAAAAGAAACAGCCAGCATATGACTTGTGGGAACATTTTTTATTTTTTCGTAGACTTCTCGAGAAACAGTATTTTTTTCGGTTCTTCCAGAATATATAATTTTGATTGCTTTATTCACATCCAAGGCTGACAAATTTCAGTCAATTTCGTTTGACTCGACCAACGTCTAGTAGTCAATGTTATCGAAAGAATATCAAAGTCATCTACGAGCTGTATGACCAAGCAACAATGTCGGTCAGGCAGCAATGTCAATATTGAGTGACATTTTTGCACTCTACTCGCACCACACATACGATCATCTTTCTATTTCATTTTTTTGGCTGTTATGGGTGGAATTTTACGTTATAAGTAGCGCAACAGTTGAAAAAATGTGGCTGTTGGTCGTAAGAAGAAAAAGTCGTAGCAAGCATGATGTCGTTCATTCAACTTGGTCATGACATTGTAAGCACATGTCGCTGACCAAAAATCAGTATCGCATGACATAGACATGCAAAGCAGTATGGAAGTCGGCTGACATTGGCTGTCTGACACTGATAATTTGCAGCTCTGTTCACAGCACATCTTCACTGGCAGTAAAAAAAATTACTTCTATGAGGAAACCTTTTGGACAGTGTAGTTTGTGTCCTCTGGGTGATCGTGCTGCATCCTTTCTTTGGCAGTCGAATATTTAGCAGCTCGTTCAGACCTCTTCCTAAAACAGCCTGATGAACTTGTTTTTGTCTTTTTATAACACCATAGACAATGTTGAGCGCTTATGAAATCCTCCTCAATAGAAGGCTGAATTGGAAATTATTATGATTTATTTTTGTTTTTTTTTATGACACCCACAAAGCTGGTGTAAGTCACACTATCTAAGCTGATATAGAGCTTATTTGAAGTTAAAATGCCACAATAGAGTGAGTCGATTTGGGGTCATTTTTGTATTTCTCAACCCCTTGGGCCTAAAAAGCTTCGTTTCAATTTAAAACACATCCATGGTTTTTAAGATACGAAGTTACGATCTTCGACAAACTTGTTTGGCGGAAAATTTCCTTAAATAATTGAAAAATATGCACAAAAACCATAAACGAGCTCGGTACTACAACCAACAAAAATGATGTTGATTTTTCAGTACAAAATAATCAATTTTCCCATGCAAACCTTAAAGTTCAATTTACTCATGTAAAAGTTATTAAACAATTCTGCAAAAAACCATGGATGAGTTTTAAACAGAAACAAAGCTTTTAGACCCAAGTCTTTGAGAAATTCACAAATAACTCCAAATTGACTCAGTCTAATGCCACAGGGCGAATAAAATTAGGACCTTTGCTGATCCTGGATCATTATAATGGATTTTGATAATAAACCTTAATCCAGGTTCTGAATTTTGCGCCTGGATCACGATCCTAATCTTGATCCTCAATCCTAGTTTCTGATGCTGATTCTTAAATGCTGATCAAACTGTTTGATCCTGCATTCTGATCCTAAATTCGGGATATTTGACTTGAATCCAGGATTTTAAATCATACTGCTGATCCCGGATTCTGGTTTCCGATTCGGAATTTTTGATCCTATTTCTGATCTTAATCTTGATTTTGGATCTTAAATATCGATCCTTGATCCTATTTTTCCAATCCTGATGCTGATTCCGGACTCGGATTCCTGTTTCTGATTAAGATTTCGAGTTTATAATGAATCCAGTCACTGATCCTTGTCTTGAATCCGGATTCTGATCTTCGTTCTGATGGTATTCCTCAATCGTGATACTTGACCTAGAACCTTATCCTAATCTCGATCCCGGTATGTATTGTTGTCATCTCTAATCTTAATGTAAAAAAATATCAGCTGAGATTTTCGCATTCTATCCTGTGACTTTTATTAAAATGTTTGTATTGTCGAATTCGAAAAAGAGACTAGTTTCCAAACTGTGTTCTGCTAATCTTTTATTGTTTATTGTTTAAAACACCAACGGATCATATGTTGTCCTAATGATTACTAACTAACAAATTAAAATTAATATCAACATAAGACTACACAATACTACATACACTTAAAATTTTTCTTCGGAATACGTTCCTTGAGACGTCGAAGTCGAAATGTTCGGAAAACCGATTAAAAGTTTTTAGAATGCCGATGAAAGCGCTGTTAGCCCCGTAATTGTTCAGGCGAATCGGGACGTAGAGCCGCAGGTTCTGGTTTCGTAATCCTCGGGGTCGTACGCTGAGAGGTATGGCCTCCAACAGTTCGGGGCAGTCGATTCTAGCTGTGAGAAGGTCCGCTACAACTAGAGCACGTGTAGCATTTCGGCGTGCTTGAAGCGTATCTAAGCCTATGAGACGGCAGCGGCTTTCATAGCTTGGTAAACGAAACGGATCCTGCCAGTTTAAGTGCCGTAAAGCGTACCGCAAGAAACGCCGCTGGATAGCCTCGATTCTTTCAGCTCCGTTTTGGTAGAAAGGGCACCAAACAGCTGAAGCGTACTCGAGAATAGAACGAACTATGCAACAATAAAGACTTTTCAGGCAGTATACGTCTTTGAAATCTTTGGCTATACGAAACAAGAATCCGAGGCTTCGAGAAGCTTTGTCTACAACATAGTTCGTATGAATCTTGAACTCCAGCCTTCGGTCGAGAATAACGCCCAGATCGTTGATATGGTCCACCAGGATGATGGTTTGGTCTCCGAGGATGTACTCTGCATGAAGAGGATGCCGCTTACGGGCAATCAATATTACCGAGCATTTACTGCGGTTCAAGGGCAAGCAATTGATATCGCACCAGTGAGCAAAAGCGGTGAATTGCTGTTGGAGGAAGTTTATGTCGTCTTGGCCGTTTATAGTGTGAAAAAGTTTCAGGTCATCGGCATAAGCGAGCTTTGTGCCACCGAGGAGCGAGAGTACATCATTAAAATATTTAGATCACGAAAATGATCGGTCCCAAATGACTTCCTTGAGGCACTCCTGAAGAAGCAACGAACTTCCTAGAAAAGGATTCACCAGTACGAACGGATAACTTTCGTCCCATTAAGTAACTCCGGAACCAATCAAGTATGGAACCACAGAAGCCTAAACATTCGAGCTTTGCGATTGCAATTTTGTGGTTCGCCTTATCGAACGCAGCAGAGAGATCTGTGTAAATGGCGTATGTTTGACTTTTCTTGGCAAAGCTGTCCTGCACGAACGATGTAAAGCTCAGTAGGTATTAAAGTAACAATTTTACATAACGATAAATCTCTTCGAGAAATTCAACTTGTACCTTTGTAGTGATGTTGCGGATCGTTATTCTACAATATTTTTTTTTATTTAAATAAAGAAAACATTTGCTAGCAGTTGTGATTTTTCTGATGAAATATTATAACCACCTATAACATTTCTTTAGAAGAAATCCCAACTAATAGCAAATGTTCTCTTTTTTAAATCAAAAAAGTGTTCAAATTTTCGAATGGAAGTCCGCAACAAAGTGTACTCATCTTGAGACTTCACAGTACAGGCCAAGACCCGGCCGTTCGTCGTTGATGTCCAATAAACATCCTCAACTCCCGGGTTTCATCTTCATTTAGCAAATGGGAAATCTGGACCCGACCCGGTGGCTTATGTACATTCTGAGGGAGGCAGTTTTGAGACGAGGAGTCGAGGGACAAGCAAGACGTTGTATAGATGCAATGCTCGATGCCTGTCACAAACAGAGACGGCCACCCTGCCTGCTTTCAATAAGTATAGCATCTCCGATGGCCTGCAGCAGCCAGCGCAAACGAATGAGTGGGAGGACACGTGTGTGGGTGGAAGCAGAACTGCCACCAGCATCCTCCTCCGTTAAACATAAGACGACCTCGAAGATGGATAGCAGTTATAAAGAGATAGAATTTCTAATTGATGCATACACGGGATTCGCTGCTGAGTGCTAAAACTGAATCGGGTTCGAACGTTTCGGGGAGGCCCCTCTTCCAGGACTTTTCTCCGTTCGTCCGTTTGGCGGAATGCGAAAAAGCTTCTGCGGAAGTTCTGCGGGGTGAGCTAAACACCGAGATTGGTTTTCAGGAACCGTCCCCATTTTCCAACATGGGTACTGGCAAAGGAAAAATAATCCACACTGGGTGTTGAGGCGTGAATTCACTCGACAAATCGGTGTCTGTGTTTGTCTGTGTTCTGTGAGGTTGAGTCGATTGTGTGTATTTTAGTCGGATGTTTCGAATTTCAACCGATGAAGGCTTGCTTGCAGAAGAGAGTAATTTGTGTGAAGTATCGAGTTTGCAATAAAGTAAGATGTTAAGTATGTCGTGATGATGCCCGGGTGATTTATATTTCCAGCTGAAGGTTGCAACAGAAACGCCTCTGCCGTCATCCGGAAGAAATCCGATACATGCGGACCATTTACGTTGATTACTTATTCCAGTAATGGGTCTTAATTGAGGCGAAAAGATGTATCGGGTAAATGACAATCACTTGTTAGTCGGTGATGGTTTGGCTTTCCGTTCAGGATGTATTTCAGGCGAAGAGTGTTGCCTCCTCCTATTGAGTGGAATAATGTTTATCAAAACCTTAGAAAAAAGAAACTTAGCAATAAACGAACACTGATTTGATCCCGATTTTAAAATCCTCAAGGCGATGTAAAAATATATATTACTTTTATCTTATTTCGAAACAAAAACCAACAAGGACACTCAGGCCCAAAGAAGATGGGTAAAATAATGTCAGAAATTTCTAAATAAAAGCAATCGAAAGATTCATTCTGACTGTAGTAACATAGTCAGTTTTGTCATTTTTGTCATTTTAGTCATTTTAGTCATTTTTGTCATTTTTGTCATTTTTGTCATTTTTGTCATTTTTGTCATTTTTGTCATTTTTGTCATTTTTGTCATTTTTGTCATTTTTGTCATTTTTGTCATTTTTGTCATTTTTGTCATTTTTGTCATTTTTGTCATTTTTGTCATTTTTGTCATTTTTGTCATTTTTGTCATTTTTGTCATTTTTGTCATTTTTGTCATTTTTGTCATTTTTGTCATTTTTGTCATTTTTGTCATTTTTGTCATTTTTGTCATTTTTGTCATTTTTGTCATTTTTGTCATTTTTGTCATTTTGTCATTTTTGTCATTTTTGTCATTTTTGTCATTTTTTGTCATTTTTGTCATTTTTGTCATTTTTGTCATTTTTGTCATTTTTGTCATTTTTGTCATTTTTGTCATTTTTGTCATTTTTGTCATTTTTTGTCATTTTTGTCATTTTTGTCATTTTTGTCATTTTTGTCATTTTTGTCATTTTTGTCATTTTTGTCATTTTTGTCATTTTTGTCATTTTTGTCATTTTTGTCATTTTTGTCATTTTTGTCATTTTTGTCATTTTTGTCATTTTTGTCATTTTTGTCATTTTTTGTCATTTTTTGTCATTTTTGTCATTTTTGTCATTTTTGTCATTTTTGTCATTTTTGTCATTTTTGTCATTTTTGTCATTTTTGTCATTTTTGTCATTTTTGTCATTTTTGTCATTTTTGTCATTTTTGTCATTTTTGTCATTTTTGTCATTTTTGTCATTTTTGTCATTTTTGTCATTTTTGTCATTTTTGTCATTTTTGTCATTTTTGTCATTTTTGTCATTTTTGTCATTTTTGTCATTTTTGTCATTTTTGTCATTTTTGTCATTTTTGTCATTTTTGTCATTTTTGTCATTTTTGTCATTTTTGTCATTTTTGTCATTTTTGTCATTTTTGTCATTTTTGTCATTTTGTCATTTTTGTCATTTTTGTCATTTTTGTCATTTTTGTCATTTTTGTAATTTTTGTAAATTTTGTTATTTTTGTCATTTTTGTCATTTTTGTCATTTTTGTCATTTTTGTCATTTTTGTCATTTTTGTCATTTTTGTCATTTTTGTCATTTTTGTCATTTTTGTCATTTTTGTCATTTTTGTCATTTTTGTCATTTTTGTCATTTTGTCATTTTTGTCATTTTTGTCATTTTTGTCATTTTTGTCATTTTTGTCATTTTTGTCATTTTTGTCATTTTTGTCATTTTTGTCAATTTTGTCATTTTTGTCATTTTTGTCATTTTTGTCATTTTTGTCATTTTTGTCATTTTTGTCATTTTTGTCATTTTTGTCATTTTTGTCATTTTTGTCATTTTTGTCATTTTTGTCATTTTTGTCATTTTTGTCATTTTTGTCATTTTTGTCATTTTTGTCATTTTTGTCATTTTTGTCATTTTTGTCATTTTTGTCATTTTTGTCATTTTTGTCATTTTTGTCATTTTTGTCATTTTTGTCATTTTTGTCATTTTTGTCATTTTTGTCATTTTTGTCATTTTTGTCATTTTTGTCATTTTTGTCATTTTTGTCATTTTTGTCATTTTTGTCATTTTTGTCATTTTTGTCATTTTTGTCATTTTTGTCATTTTTGTCATTTTTGTCATCTTTTGTCATTTTTGTCATTTTTGTCATTTTTGTCATTTTTGTCATTTTTGTCATTTTTGTCATTTTTGTCATTTTTGTCATTTTTGTCATATAGATAATTTTTGTAATTTTGTAATTTTGTCATTTTTGTCATTTTTGTCATTTTTGTCATTTTTGTCATTTTTGTCATTTTTGTCATTTTTGTCATTTTTGTCATTTTTGTCATTTTTGTCATTTTTGTCATTTTTGTCATTTTTGTCATTTTTGTCATTTTTGTCATTTTTGTCATTTTTGTCATTTTTGTAATTTTGTCATTTTTGTCATTTTTGTAATTTTTGTAATTTTTGAATTTTTGTAATTTTTGTAATTTTTGTAATTTTTGTAATTTTTGTAATTTTTGTCATTTTTGTCATTTGTCATTTTTGTCATTTTTGTAATTTTTGTAATTTTTGTCATTTTTGTCATTTTTGTCATTTTTGTCATTTTTGTCATTTTTGTCATTTTTGTCATTTTTGTCATTTTTGTCATTTTTGTCATTTTTGTCATTTTTGTCATTTTTGTCATTTTTGTCATTTTTGTCATTTTTGTCATTTTTGTCATTTTTGTCATTTT
Source organism: Uranotaenia lowii (assembly GCF_029784155.1). NCBI lineage: Eukaryota > Metazoa > Arthropoda > Insecta > Diptera > Culicidae > Uranotaenia > Uranotaenia lowii. Next base: position 10,181,337 of record NC_073692.1, on the reverse strand, counting down.
TGTCATTTTTGTCATTTTTGTCATTTTTGTCATTTTTGTCATTTTTGTCATTTTTGTCATTTTTGTCATTTTTGTCATTTTTGTCATTTTTGTCATTTTTGTCATTTTTGTCATTTTTGTCATTTTTGTCATTTTTGTCATTTTTGTCATTTTTGTCATTTTTGTCATTTTTGTCATTTTTGTCATTTTTGTCATTTTTGTCATTTTTGTCATTTTTGTCATTTTTGTCATTTTTGTCATTTTTGTCATTTTTGTCATTTTTGTCATTTTTGTCATTTTTGTCATTTTTGTCATTTTTGTCATTTTTGTCATTTTTGTCATTTTTGTCATTTTTGTCATTTTTGTCATTTTTGTCATTTTTGTCATTTTTGTCATTTTTGTCATTTTTGTCATTTTTGTCATTTTTGTCATTTTTGTCATTTTTGTCATTTTTGTCATTTTTGTCATTTTTGTCATTTTTGTCATTTTTGTCATTTTTGTCATTTTTGTCATTTTTGTCATTTTTGTCATTTTTGTCATTTTTGTCATTTTTGTCATTTTTGTCATTTTTGTCATTTTTGTCATTTTTGTCATTTTTGTCATTTTTGTCATTTTTGTCATTTTTGTCATTTTTGTCATTTTTGTCATTTTTGTCATTTTTGTCATTTTTGTCATTTTTGTCATTTTTGTCATTTTTGTCATTTTTGTCATTTTTGTCATTTTTGTCATTTTTGTCATTTTTGTCATTTTTGTCATTTTTGTCATTTTTGTCATTTTTGTCATTTTTGTCATTTTTGTCATTTTTGTCATTTTTGTCATTTTTGTCATTTTTGTCATTTTTGTCATTTTTGTCATTTTTGTCATTTTTGTCATTTTTGTCATTTTTGTCATTTTTGTCATTTTTGTCATTTTTGTCATTTTTGTCATTTTTGTCATTTTTGTCATTTTTGTCATTTTTGTCATTTTTGTCATTTTTGTCATTTTTGTCATTTTTGTCATTTTTGTCATTTTTGTCATTTTTGTCATTTTTGTCATTTTTGTCATTTTTGTCATTTTTGTCATTTTTGTCATTTTTGTCATTTTTGTCATTTTTGTCATTTTTGTCATTTTTGTCATTTTTGTCATTTTTGTCATTTTTGTCATTTTTGTCATTTTTGTCATTTTTGTCATTTTTGTCATTTTTGTCATTTTTGTCATTTTTGTCATTTTTGTCATTTTTGTCATTTTTGTCATTTTTGTCATTTTTGTCATTTTTGTCATTTTTGTCATTTTTGTCATTTTTGTCATTTTTGTCATTTTTGTCATTTTTGTCATTTTTGTCATTTTTGTCATTTTTGTCATTTTTGTCATTTTTGTCATTTTTGTCATTTTTGTCATTTTTGTCATTTTTGTCATTTTTGTCATTTTTGTCATTTTTGTCATTTTTGTCATTTTTGTCATTTTTGTCATTTTTGTCATTTTTGTCATTTTTGTCATTTTTGTCATTTTTGTCATTTTTGTCATTTTTGTCATTTTTGTCATTTTTGTCATTTTTGTCATTTTTGTCATTTTTGTCATTTTTGTCATTTTTGTCATTTTTGTCATTTTTGTCATTTTTGTCATATAGATAATTTTTGTAATTTTTGTCATTTTTGTCATTTTTGTCATTTTTGTCATTTTTGTCATTTTTGTCATTTTTGTCATTTTTGTCATTTTTGTCATTTTTGTCATTTTTG
>NC_073692.1:10144449-10179143 GCF_029784155.1 Uranotaenia lowii | reverse complement strand
TGTCATTTTTGTCATTTTTGTCATTTTTGTCATTTTTGTCATTTTTGTCATTTTTGTCATTTTTGTCATTTTTGTCATTTTTGTCATTTTTGTCATTTTTGTCATTTTTGTCATTTTTGTCATTTTTGTCATTTTTGTCATTTTTGTCATTTTTGTCATTTTTGTCATTTTTGTCATTTTTGTCATTTTTGTCATTTTTGTCATTTTTGTCATTTTTGTCATTTTTGTCATTTTTGTCATTTTTGTCATTTTTGTCATTTTTGTCATTTTTGTCATTTTTGTCATTTTTGTCATTTTTGTCATTTTTGTCATTTTTGTCATTTTTGTCATTTTTGTCATTTTTGTCATTTTTGTCATTTTTGTCATTTTTGTCATTTTTGTCATTTTTGTCATTTTTGTCATTTTTGTCATTTTTGTCATTTTTGTCATTTTTGTCATTTTTGTCATTTTTGTCATTTTTGTCATTTTTGTCATTTTTGTCATTTTTGTCATTTTTGTCATTTTTGTCATTTTTGTCATTTTTGTCATTTTTGTCATTTTTGTCATTTTGTCATTTTTGTCATTTTTGTCATTTTTGTCATTTTTGTCATTTTTGTCATTTTTGTCATTTTTGTCATTTTTGTCATTTTTGTCATTTTTGTCATTTTTGTCATTTTTGTCATTTTTGTCATTTTTGTCATTTTTGTCATTTTTGTCATTTTTGTCATTTTTGTCATTTTTGTCATTTTTGTCATTTTTGTCATTTTTGTCATTTTTGTCATTTTTGTCATTTTTGTCATTTTTGTCATTTTTGTCATTTTTGTCATTTTTGTCATTTTTGTCATTTTTGTCATTTTTGTCATTTTGTCATTTTTGTCATTTTTGTCATTTTTGTCATTTTTGTCATTTTTGTCATTTTTGTCATTTTTGTCATTTTTGTCATTTTTGTCATTTTTGTCATTTTTGTCATTTTTGTCATTTTTGTCATTTTTGTCATTTTTGTCATTTTTGTCATTTTTGTCATTTTTGTCATTTTTGTCATTTTTGTCATTTTTGTCATTTTTGTCATTTTTGTCATTTTTGTCATTTTTGTCATTTTTGTCATTTTTGTCATTTTTGTCATTTTTGTCATTTTTGTCATTTTTGTCATTTTTGTCATTTTTGTCATTTTTGTCAGTTTTGTCATTTTTGTCATTTTTGTCATTTTTGTCATTTTTGTCATTTTTGTCATTTTTGTCATTTTTGTCATTTTTGTCATTTTTGTCATTTTTGTCATTTTTGTCATTTTTGTCATTATTGTCATTTTTGTCATTTTTGTCATTTTTGTCATTTTTGTCATTTTTGTCATTTTTGTCATTTTTGTCATTTTTGTCATTTTTGTCATTTTTGTCATTTTTGTCATTTTTGTCATTTTTGTCATTTTTGTCATTTTTGTCATTTTTGTCATTTTTGTCATTTTTGTCATTTTTGTCATTTTTGTTATTTTTGTCATTTTTGTCATTTTTGTTATTTTTGTCATTTTTGTCATTTTTGTCATTTTTGTCATTTTTGTCATTTTTGTCATTTTTGTCATTTTTGTCAATTTTGTCAATTTTGTCATTTTTGTCATTTTTGTCATTTTTGTCATTTTTGTCATTTTTGTCATTTTTGTCATTTTTGTCATTTTTGTCATTTTTGTCATTTTTGTCATTTTTGTCATTTTTGTCATTTTTGTCATTTTTGTCATTTTTGTCATTTTTGTCAGTTTTGTCATTTTTGTCATTTTTGTCATTTTTGTCATTTTTGTCATTTTTGTCATTTTTGTCATTTTTGTCATTTTTGTCATTTTTGTCATTTTTGTCATTTTTGTCATTTTTGTCATTTTTGTCATTTTTGTCATTTTTGTCATTTTTGTCATTTTTGTCATTTTTGTCATTTTTGTCATTTTTGTCATTTTTGTCATTTTTGTCATTTTTGTCATTTTTGTCATTTTTGTCATTTTTGTCATTTTTGTCATTTTTGTCATTTTTGTCATTTTTGTCATTTTTGTCATTTTTGTCATTTTTGTCATTTTTGTCATTTTTGTCATTTTTGTCATTTTTGTCATTTTTGTCATTTTTGTCATTTTTGTCATTTTTGTCATTTTTGTCATTTTTGTCAGTTTTGTCATTTTTGTCATTTTTGTCATTTTTGTCATTTTTGTCATTTTTGTCATTTTTGTCATTTTTGTCATTTTTGTCATTTTTGTCATTTTTGTCATTTTTGTCATTTTTGTCATTATTGTCATTTTTGTCATTTTTGTCATTTTGTCATTTTTGTCATTTTTGTCATTTTTGTCATTTTTGTCATTTTTGTCATTTTTGTCATTTTTGTCATTTTTGTCATTTTTGTCATTTTTGTCATTTTTGTCATTTTTGTCATTTTTGTCATTTTTGTCATTTTTGTCATTTTTGTTATTTTTGTCATTTTTGTCATTTTTGTTATTTTTGTCATTTTTGTCATTTTTGTCATTTTTGTCATTTTTGTCATTTTTGTCATTTTTGTCATTTTTGTCAATTTTGTCAATTTTGTCATTTTTGTCATTTTTGTCATTTTTGTCATTTTTGTCATTTTTGTCATTTTGTCATTTTTGTCATTTTTGTCATTTTTGTCATTTTTGTCATTTTTGTCATTTTTGTCATTTTTGTCATTTTTATATTGGTTGCTTCCAGTTCACTAAGGTTTCTAGATTGCTCGGTATTATCGGGGTTTGTCCGGATATTTAATATCAGATTTGGGAACAATCTTGCCAGGCCCGATTGCCCAAATTTAATTTTAAACAAAATATCTCTTTTTTTTGCAAATTATTCAAAATCTTAAACAAATTGTGCTCAAAATGTTTTGAACGATCAAATCAAATTTTTTGAACAAGTTTTGCAAAGATCATCAATAAAGGTTTTTTGGAAGCCTAAAATTCGATTTAAAATCTGTCTGAGGAGCAATTTTTTTCTTGATGTTTTTTAAGTTATTTCTGGGTTTCGAAAAATTTGCTTGATTTTAGTCTTCATTTTTTAAATCTAGGCATATGATTTTGCATAGTTTTCATATAAAATTTACCAGATTTGTCCGGATATGTACTGAAAAAATTCTGGCAAACTTATAGGTGCATTACAGCTCCCCTAACAAGGAACAATATCATAAGTTATTTAGTCTTATTTTCCGAAATTGTATCCTAAATGTGCGCAATAGGCTTCCCAATGGGTCCAGCAAAGGTTATAATGTACACAACTATCAACTTCTTTACAAACACAGCATTTATTTAAATGAAATTTTAACTACAGGAGATTTGAAAAATACTTTGGTGAATTTACATGTTCAAATAGTGGATTTTAAATTATTAAGTAATATTATGTATGTACGTCTGTGACAAATGGGTGATAACTTTTTTCCAACCGATGAATGGATGTTCTTTTCATTTTTAAATCACTCTTTTCGTATTTTTCTACATAATTGTTGATCAGCTTTGTCGTGTTTTTAATAAACTGACTTAAAATCAAGTCACTCTTCTCTGAACGTATATAAATTGGTCTCCATGACATCGAAATCAATCCAAGTAAGCACGGGGCTCCAGAATCGTCCATTCTGACGGTTTCTTCTTTGTTTTCTAAAGAAACTTCCACACTCACTTATCTCTCATTCCAGCTGAAAATCCAGGTCAATCCCAACTTGTGTGTCCCGTGGCGTTCTTGGGGCAGGCGAAGCCAAGAACCGAACACATCCTACTGGTGTGGTACAAACATAAATCCGAGTATCTGGGTCCGTCGTCGTCGTCAGTAAATCAGTGAGACCGGTAAAGTCCATTCCCCATATTGACTGGTTGCTGCTTGCTGCACACATCAAAGAATATTTGCACTTTTCCCAACCACCCTCTCTCTCGGCGATGGCATTTCTGAGAATTTGATAAAAAGAGGGGGGATGTGCGGGGTTACTGCTGCGGAATAACGAAGGGGGTTAAAAGACTAGTTGTTATCTTGAAAAATGACTTTCCACTTGGGATCGTTTCAGCAAACCAATCTCTGGATTTACGCGGCCATGTTCCCGTCTCGGAAAAGGTGTTGGAAGTAACACTTTTTCGATCTTATTCCTCCTCTTCCTCCTCTTAGTCGTCGTTGTGGTCCTGTTCTTCATCTTCATCATCCGTGCTCAACTTTACGGATCTTGGCACTAAAGCATTTCTGGCTTGAGAAAACGTTTTCCGTGCAGAAACAAGCTTTCCGCCGACTGCCAAGGTGGTTTTCAAATAAGAGGTTTGCTGCCACTAGCTATATGAGTAGTTATCATCAGCGCGGTGCAGCATCCAGAAAATGGTAAACAAGATCGGACTGGACTCCGGCTGCCTTTTTCTCCCATCACCATCATCATCATCATCATCATTCCATCTTATTGGATCCGCGGACTTTGGCCAGTTTGCAAGCCGACCCTCGAGGAGGTTTTGCATGAGGAACGTGTCCATTTTGCGTTGTGTATTATGTCAAAGCTAATGAACAAATCCGTGAAATTTCAGTGCCATCTTTAGGTGGGTTTCTAATCGTTTTGTTAGTAAACATGCAATCAAGTAGTCATTGATGTTTGCAGTGTTTTTAAAACCAGTTTTACTAATTTACAAAAAATAAGAGTCCAAACAACACGCCGCAGCATTGCAAATCTATCGCAGCTCAATGGCATCGGACGATGGGAAATGTGGCCAAGTGAGATTTCCGTTTTGTTTTGACATTGGTTTATGCATTTATATTTTTCATCTTTCAACTCGGAGATGGAAGAGGCCCTCATACATCGAAGGGATGTGAAGGAGGAAAGCGCACAGCAATTGGCACTTTGGCTGATCCCGAGGTTTAGCCGCGCGCCCAGTTTTAAATCCGATGGTCCCGTTCGATGATGGCAGAAATTATTGCCATACATTTGCGGATGGAGTTTGTTGAAAAGAAGGAAAAAAAAACCTGAAAGCGAAGCGCGACCGCGTGCTTTGTACGATTCTAATGGATTATTGGCACACCTGATTTAATGGTGATGTTCTTAATGCACTTTTTATCACCCTTCAAGTGGACACTGTCATTTGGGTCGGACCGGGACATTTTTTTTTTCAAGTGTCCACATTCCCCCTGCAAAGGATTGAAAGCTGAGGAGCTGGTTAGCTGTGATGAACTTTTTTTTTTAAGAATGGTGAATCCATCGATGAAGTGTGCAAATTGCACTTCTTCCATACGAATTCAACTCTAAATATAACAAACTTTTTTCAATTTTCATAGTTTTATTAAGGCTGGAATATTTTCAATTTTTTTTAATCACACAAATTTAAATTAATTGTGTCAAAGTTAACTTTAACGAACCAAGTACACTAACGAAAGGTTCAAACTGTAATTCGAAGCAGGACATCAGAACATCAGAACAAAGTAAGGAGTCAGTATCTATAAGGTTGCCAGAATATTTCCTGCACGTATCCGGACCGAGCAAATCCGAACTATTTTAACTGAAAACCTGACAAAATACGGGAAGTTTTGTAAAAAAAAAAAACAAAAATACTTGAAGCATTGGATTTTCTCAAAACACATCAGCAAAATTTAAGTTGTATTTAAGGTTTCCAAATCATCGATCATGTTTATTTCTACATAACGTTTTTGAGCTTGAGCTTGAGCTTGCCATAAACTACGGTCTCCCTACGGCCTCTCCTGGCCAATGGCAATATGGTTGCACACCGTGATACGGTTCGAGATAATCAATATTGCACAATGAACCAAATGAGAAATTGCTGGAAACAAGCAATACAATCTCATTGTACAACTTGGAGGACCTCCTACTTTCAAATGAACCAATACCGACGCCGGCCAAGTCCGTGTAGTCGGTAGAGGAAAAGGAAATGCAGCACATTTGATTATCTGGTTTTCGGAGACCGACTATATTCCATCCCTCCACAAAATACATGCTTAGTGTTTAAGGACGAGAGAAATGTGGCTTCTCGGCCTTTTTAAAACCTGAGCTCCTGTTCTCCTAAAATTTCTTATTAAAACTCCTCTTTTATTCTTTTGATGGAAAATTGCTCAACTGAAATGCTATACTCTAATCTCTTGAATGACGTTGAGCTCTGAACGATGACTTTAAATGCTGTTTTGATGGCGACCATCCTAAAATATATGGTGAAGCTTGCTTTATTTATGTAAAATTGGAACAAACTTGTGCTCATATTGTGGCGCTCCTGGTGGACGGATTTGGAGGTTCTTGGCGCCCAAGTATCGGGAATTTTGTCAGCTTCATGTATGTATTGATGAGATTCCGCAAATCGACTGTCCAGAAATACCATATGGTGCGTTATCAAACGGTATAAGGAAACATCGACGACGATTTGGAAGCGTCAAGCCAATCGTCGGAGTGAAACTGTCGACAGGAAACTACGTGGTGGTAAGATTTTGTAGACGTTTTAGAAGAATTCCAACCTGTCGGACCGTGATTTGGCCAGAAAATTCTGTGCTGCTTATATATGCCAATGTGCCTGATTTTTATAGAATTGCCTGATTTTTCGAGGCTCAGCATGACAACCAGATAAGCCATTGAATTTCCCTGATTTTTGAAAAAATGCCTGATTTTTGCCTGTTTTTGCGAATGTGATGAAACATGGGTAGTAAACAACTGAATTAGGTACCATCGCTGAAGTTAAAAAGTGAAAATGTGGCTGAATCAAAGCAATCGAAAGATTTCCTTTAGATGCCGTGCACATACCACGTGGACAACTTAGGGTGAGGGGGATGTTTGAAAATGTTCACGCTTGTTCACGGAGAGAGGGGAGGGAGTCCAAATTCTCAGTTTTCTGATCACGTGGTATCTGAACGGCCCCCTTTTCTTAATTCTTATTAAAAAAAAAGGAAATTGAGGGGAATCTTTCGATTGCTTTGATTCAGTAGAAATATTCAACCAAGTAGGCTAACAACACATATTAGAGTGAAAATGTGGAGCGATGACCAAAAACAAAAGGTCATCACTTTGAACGAAATTTCCGTTACTTTAACTTAGTCTGATTTTGCCTGATTTTTATTTCACAAGTTTCCTGAATTTTAGAAAAATTGCAGCTGTGCCAAATAAGACAATGCCGTCGTAACTATGCCAAGAAAAGTGTCTTCAAAAACGAATTTTGCCATTCATTCGATCCCATGACCATCGCGTAATGTATTGGTTAGATTTGGCAAGCTGTCATTACAGCAAAGTCCTTCAAAAATGGTATGCAGAGAAAGGGGTCCAGTTTGTTCCGAAAAACCCACCCACCCAACTGCCCCCAGTTCTACCCTATTGAGAAAAAATGAGCAATCATGAAGAGGAGACTCAAGGCAAAGGGAAAGTTAGTCAAAGACATCAATCAGATGAAGACCTAATAAGATAGCTGTGTTACAGGAAAAAATCGAGAATTCCTTAGAAAACGTAACGAATAATTTTATCTGTATTTTCTCTTAAAAGTATGAAGAAAACGCTACATTTGTTAAAAAAACCATCTTGAATTCAATAATAAATAACTGAAATAGTTGAATTGGGCTTGTTTCATGCTTGTCCTTATTTTTATGACACATTTCCACTGAACACTTTTAAGTTCCTCATCCGCAGCATTCTTGAAAACCCAAATAGATAAAAAAAAAATTGGCAAACATCGAAAAAAACTAATAATAAGAATACAAAAATGAATCAGAGGGGTGCAAGTCCAAAATCATCAATTTTTAGTTATATTTACCTAACGATTCCTCATGTTTCAATGCACATCTGGTGCTAATTTCGAATTTTTTGTACTATTTTTGAGCACTTTTTCGATTGAATTTAAATTGCTCGAATTCGAAAATAATATGAAATGATGCAGTCAGTGGTATTTTATACGATCAACTGATTTTTAAATGGAACTCTCAACTGTACATGAACAAATTTGCATGTTTGTATCAACATGAAATGGCGCCAAGGACGCATTGAAGGACAGGGATCGGAACGTTGTGAGTTCGAGACTGAGGAAAAAGAGACACATAAAGTTGAATAAGGTTCAGTTTTTTTTCGCAGTAAACATCATTTTGTATTGTTTTTATGTTCACGGCGAAAAATATAATTGCTTTGGAATACAGTAACAATAAATTGTATTAAATGGTGAAGAAAGTTGTACAAACCTAAGGCTACCTGCAAAAGGAAATTGTAATCAAATTGTAAGACAGGCAAAAGAAAGTTGTAAGTTGTACAATCCTAAGATTTTGTGCTAAGCAAAGTTGCTATCAAATTGTTGAAAACGCAATACAAAGTTTTATATTTTCAAGGTGAGCAAAATTTGATCTGTATATTGCCTCCACTTTGGTACGTACAGGCTCATATAGAATGTTCTATACAACTTTTTCAGATTGTACACAAGTGTGTATATCTCAGAAACAACTGAAATATACAGACCAAAATGTTCACTGGGTGGTCCTGTATCCTACTGGTTTTATATATCACTTTCTGATAGACGCGCTATGGCAGCAACGACCTTCTACGTTCAGCAAAAAATGCTTTTAACGTCATTTTACACACTTTTGCTTTAATGAATCCATTTCAATTTAAAAACATCGGATAGATTCTGGTTTAAGCGAACAATTACAAAACTAAGAATAAGCAAATTTTTGTCTCGATTTTCAGCAAAAAAAATTGCTGGAAAAGTCCAGCAATCCATATTTTTGCTGGAAACCAGCAAACATTTTCGTTCTTGCTGATTTTCCCAGCACTTGATCTTCATTGCTGAAAAACCAGTAATCGGTCTGTCAAACTCGAATTTGTTTTAGTTTTGGCTAGTTATTTTTTGTTGAGTGCAAAAAGTGTTTGTTTGTTTCTCGTGTATGCAACTGTGGAGGATTAAGTATTTAATCCAAAGATAATTTTTTTTGAAAAGATAAAGAATTTAATAAAGGAACTAATAATTTTATTTTTATTTCAGATGGAACATGTTGTCCAAAACTTGGCCAAAAGTGACCAATCCACGGGCAGCTTTAATTTTATTAGGTTTTAAAAATTTGAATAAACTCAAGAAAAATGAACAAACCAGTTTTCGATTATTAAAATTGTTGAAACTCACTCGCGACGAACGACCGACTGTTTACCGCGACGATTATAAGGTACTGACCGCGTGGCGAATATAAACAACAACAGAGAGACTCAAGTGAGAACGTCAGTTCGCTATTGTTTCAACAATCGATGAAGAGTGAATTCGTAGTGTTCACTGGAATTGTTGCCAGTTGAACACTACGGAAACCAATAGCGAAGTGTTGCCAATATGGCGGATAATCCAATTATCAATATCAATCACTATTGTAACCTGACCTTTTAACATCACTTGACGTAAATAAATATGATTACGATATCAGTTTTCCGATACAAACTTGCGTTCATTATTTCGATATTACAACAAATATGACAACCATGTAGGTTTAATATTGATATTCAAATTTAAAATCTAGTTTAGAATCTGAAAATCCCCATTTGTTTTTAAAATAAAGAGCTGATTTCCAGCAACTGAGATAACTGGATTCCAGCAATTGAGATTGCTGGATTTCCAGAAATTGAGTTTGCTTATCGTTTTCAGCAATTAAAATTGCTGGAAAGTCAGATTTCCAGCAAAAAAAATGCTGTGTGCCATGTTATATAAAAATAGTATTAAGTGGATCATTAAGACACCTACATATGTCAGATGATATTATTTTCAATAAACAATAAACTATTAGTCCTTCATAAATTTTTACTTCTTAAATTTACTCTAGTTTATAGTTTTTTTTAGCTAGTGGCGTTTGCTTCACTCATACAGTGTTTGAAAACAGGTCTTTTCAAAAGCATCTCAACATTATTATTCTCGATTCCAGTTGAAAACTCAACTCAAATTTTAAAAGTATCAAAAATTTTTACCAGTTTTTCATGTTTTCTATACGTATCTCCTACGATTTTGTGGTGTGGAGTGTTTTTTATCTTCTGCTGTATGAATAATAAATTCGTTGAGAATTTTTTTGTCGATACATTTTTGACCTTTTACTAAGAAACTTATTTAAAAAATAGTTTTTTCAGTATCATTTGAAAAAATTTATATGAGATAATTTTTTAGCATGCTTCTTTTTTAGGTTTTGCCAATTGTATTTTTTTCTGTGCATTCAAATCGTTTGAGATATTCTACAGTACTGATTAAAGCTAAAATTTAAAAAAAAAATATATATCTAGACTATATGTGGGCTGGTAAGATAAAAAAAACTGAGGTGTTTTGAGGTCCTCAATTTTTTGTTTTGTCTTAATATGCACCCACTTTCCTTTAATTTGTAACTAAATGATACGAAGTTAAGGTCTTCGACAACGTTCTTCATTGGAAAAAAAAACATTTAAAAAAATTATAAATTGACACAAAAACGATAAAATGCTTTCCATGGAAAATAGGAAGATCATATTTCCATACAAACCAAAAAGATAAAATTCACCTACGATGGCTTTTGATCCGAAACGGGAGTTTTCAGATTTCAATATTGACTCAGTCTGATGCCTGCCTTGTAGTACCATGTGTGATTCAATCTGTTGGTTGAAATTTGTTAAGTTCCTATTGATGAAATTTTTAACTTGATTTGGTCACATATTTTGGCCTGATTTCATTTGAAAGTACATAATTTTTTTCCATACTTTTTTGCCTCATAGTCGCTTCTAGCCCTAAAGTTCTTAAAAAGTAGACTATCAGTCAGATTTCCAGTCCAGTCCAGAATCCGTGCACCCATGGTGGACTATCTACATACATACACCTACATACATACATCACCTTCTGATAGACCTAGGATTAATTTCCGTTCGAAATGTATACTTTCGAAAATCAGCTGATATGAATGAAATCTTCAAGTCGAAAAGTTTGGAAAAAAAAGTACATACTTTTGAATCTTTGACCATTTTTCTTTAGTTGTGTAAATCTTTGTCAAATTCCTCCAAATCCGGTGATCTGATGCATCATCTTTTATCGGAAAGCCGCTTAAGGTGAGGCATTTCCAGCGCTTATCCCCGCACCGAACGAGCTTACCCAGCACCAAGTAGTAGTATAGGTAGTTGTTAAGCCTCGTTATTTTGCCTGGCGTTCCCTGCCTTTAAGGTGCCATTTTTTTATTTTGTTGTTGCCCTTCCCTACCACATGTTCCTAAAATGGACACAAACCTCCAAATGGGGGTGTCGATCGAGGTTGAAGGTGGACGAATGCCGGGAATCGTTCGGGAACGCTGGCACTGGTACTGATCCCCGGCTCGGGCTTGAGGAGGTGCAACGAACGCAAAAATCAAATCAGTTGAGTATAATCTGAATGGAAATGGTCACAGGTGAGGAAGTGGGAAGGAAGTGTGTTGTAGGGATTGGATTGTGTCCCCGGGTTTGCCGTTGATGCCGTTTTTCGATTGGACCACAACACAACGCAAACGACACAGACAACAGAGGGTCGGTTCGATTCTCGCGCGGATCTCACGGGAAGAAAACGGGACGCTAATAACAATAATACCCTTTAGCCATCGAATCTCACACCATCCATTCTCATCGAAGGCCGCAAGTCAGGCGGAAACGAACGAAAAAGTATGCTAAAACCTGATTTACAAATAAAAAATAAGTAAATCCATATGCATGTAAACTTTGTGCTTAACAAACAAGCCAACATTGTCGTCTGTCGTTGGTTCGTTTCGTTTCGATTCGTTCGCCTGGATCGATCGTGTAAGCCTTTTAGCTTGGGTCCATTCACTGGGAAATTCTGCTGGGATGCTGCATCTCGGGCGCATCTCGCTAGTCAGTCGCTAGGCCGAAAACATGGACGCTTCTGTGTGCTGCTGCTGCCGATGCTGATTGTGGTGGTGATCCTGAGCCTCTGAGCCTGAGCGTGCGCGCGAAGATCATCATTCACCGCCAGGGACGTCAATTGGCTGCGATGCAAACATCCTGTTGTAGTATTTTTATTATTATTATTATTATTATTTTTATTATTTGTACCCTCGCGCGTTTGATGCACAATAACTACAACAACAACAACGGCGACAACAAAAAAAACCCACCGGTGGTGGTGGATCACGAAAATGCAAAATTTATTGACAACAATGGACACCGGAGACTGAAAAACGAACCAAACAGCAGCAGCCGGACAGAGCCAGGACGAAGAAATACCTCCAATATCTGCATATTCCTACATATTGAGTGTGGTCGTTAAAATAAAAGCCAGACGAATCGAGTCAAGTCGAGCTGAGTTAAGCGAGCGAAAATCCCATTCGCCAGTATGGGGTCAACAGACGATTTGCAAATCATTCAAAAGGATATGCAAATATAAATATTAAATGAATCAACATTTATGGAACGGTTGACAGCTTCGGGGGCTTTCCTTTCAGCAGCAACGACCCACAGAAGAAGAAAAAAAAAACTTCGGACGACTTCGACACTGACGCAAATTGAATTCAAGATGTTAAAGAGCGGCCTCGCTTTGGGATAAATACGATGCGTGTGCCTGTGTGTTTGTTTGTCATTTTGCTGATTGCTCATTGTTGATGCGAGGCATCGAAAATTCCTGTAGGATAAGTGTACTTTCGAATTTGAGAACTTCAAGATTTTAAAGATGATTTTCTTAAGAACCAGTCCTCAGTGATGTAAGACAGATTTGGATGAAATCAGCCATAAAATAGTCTACACTAAGCTTGCCAGAATCATCCGGACTTTGTAGCGTTTTCATGTGGCAAATTCTAGCCAAATTGAGTGTTAGAAACTTATTGACCTAAAGGTCCCAATAAAAATGAAGGCTTAAGCGCCAAATTTACCGAGAAGTTTGCCAACATCTTCAATTTGTTGCCCGGTGGCTAGCAGGAAGTCGTGGTACTTAGCTACACCCAAAATGCCTGTATGCAAACCATGAGTAATCAATATCATGCCAATTACATAAATAAGAAAAGAACGCGAAAACGGATGATTTAATTTGCTTCCACCGGCATCAACCTCCCAGCGCAACCGGAAGGCCTAATCGAAGCATACAATCTGCAGCAGCAGCCTCAAAAATCTGCGCTTCCGAAGCCAATTCCATCTTTTTCTCACTGGAAGGCCAAATCATAACAAACAATCAGCAGCAGCAGCCTTAAAAATCGGCACTTACTAAGCCAAATCCGTATTTTTCCACCGGAAAGCCAAACCATAACAAATAACCAGCAGCAGCAGCATAAAAATCCGTGCTTCCTAAGCAAATTCCGTCTTTTTCCACCGGAAAGCCAAATCAAAGCAAACAAGCAGCAGAAGCAGTCTTTAAAATCTGCACTTCCTTAGCCAATTCCGTATGTTTTCCCGGAAGGCTAAGTCAATGTAAACAATTAGTAGAAGCTGCATGAAAATCTGCGCTTCCAAATTCACTCTGTCTTTTCTACCGGATGTCCAAACCAAAAAAAAAACAGTAGCACCAGTCTTAACCTGCGCTCTCAAAGCCATTCCGTCTTTTTACACAGGAAAGCAAAATCATAACAAACAATCAACAGCAGTAGCCTTAAAAATCTGCACTCCCTAAGCCAATTCCGTTTTTTTATCACCGGATGGCCAAATCAAAACAAACAATCAGCCGCAACAGTTCTAAAAATCTGCGCTTTTAAAGCCATTTCGTCTTTTCCATGTGACCGAATTAGAAACAATTTTGTTCGTAGCAGCCGCCTTGGAAATCTGTGCTCCCTGTGCCAATTCGTCTTTCTACCGAAGGTCGAATCAAAAATAAATTTTTCGTAGCAGAAACCTTGACAAACTGCGCTCTCTGTCCTTATTCTACCAACCATGCCATTTATTGTCTTGATTTCAAGATTCTTATGAATCTCATTTCAGAGATTCACTCACAAGAATATATTAATGACTGACTTTGTTATGGGTTTTTCGCCTAGTGTTGTCAAAAAAAAAACAAACGTTGCCATCGACATTGATTTAATTTTATTTATCTTCAGTGTTGCCAAATAAAACCATTATTTTATTTTATTTTTAATTTCGTTTTATTTATTTTCTGCATATCCTTCATCTCATCCCTACAGTAGACAGTTAGCGAAATACAATTCCCATCCTAAGGAAATCCATTCCCTTTCCTGTTTCCTTCAGAAGACAAAGGACTATCTTGAAAGGAGGCCAAACGTCCGGAAGCCATTGAGAAAGCCTATGAAAAATATCTCTCCTCCTGCATCAAGCTCAGGTATTATAAAAATGGTGTTGTGGTTGTAAGTTCGATTCTCACTTCCCTACGGCCCTGTGTTTTTTTTTAAATTTTCTTCTTTCTGGGATGAATTATTCAAAATGATAAAAGTCTCATAAAATGTTTTTCTTGAATGTACAGATCACGAATCATTATGCTTGGGAGCTCGAGTCCGTATGCCAGTAGTACTTTTTCAAACATATCATCTTTGGCATAGAACACTTTTCAGCGCATTTTCAGCACAGAGTTTTGCTAAATTGGCATTGGATTTTTGCAACCTGAGTATAGGATTTGAAATCAAAGTTTATATGAATATAAGTATGGAATAAGTGACTATTTTGTGTTAAAAAATGCTACAGCCTCACTGTTGCACTGAACTGAGCTGAATCTTATAGCTAAAGATTCGAAGAACAACTTTGCTTTGCCTCTATGATGCGTCCGTCAAAAGCTATGACGATTTTAAAACTAAGGTAATTTTATTTGATTTTTTTGCTACCTTTCAAATGGCACCCCTGCACTGCATTTTGTGTAGGAGGGTAGGAGCCATTATGCGTTGGAAACTAGCTGGCGTGTTTTCCCATATGCTGAGGTGTTTTCGTGTCATTTGGTGGGTTTTACGTGAAAGTTATTAATTAATACGGGTTTTCTAGGTCGGAAATTGATTCTGATAAGTTAAAAACCCCTACCACCTCTGAAAAGAAGAAGTTTAATATAAAGCATAGTTCATATTAAACCTGCATGCCCTCAAAATGTAGGTCTTTTATTGCACTTTAAAGGATAATTAACAAAAAAATATACCGATGTGGTTTTGATGAAATCTCGAACTTTTATTTCAATAAAACTCATCATAGTTAGGACCTCAGCGGCCATTTTGTTCCACCATCTCTTTATCTCTGTTGCATCCCGAGTCGTCCTACCATTCTCCTTCTTCTTCTGCTTGACAATTGCTCAACATTTTTCGATAGGGCGGATTTGAGGGCAGTTGGGTGGGTTGATATCCTTTTCGACAAAATCCACCCTGATAGTCCAAAGCAACCAAAAGTCCCATATCTAATAAAATCGCGTGCATCCAAATTTCGAATTTTGCCTCACAAAGGTTACAAAGGGATTTGGTACCGAACTTCCTCGTATGCGAGCATGAAAGTTACAAAATGTTTCTCAAATAGCCTTTTTTTTGACACGTCAATCGCATCACTCAGTATTAAAGTAACAAACAGGGCCTCAAATAGCCTTTAATGAACTGGAATTTCCGAAAAGTTCCGTAGCCTATTTTTGTAACATGTCAATCGCATCCATTCTTTATAAAAATTACAAATTGGTTCTCAAATAGCCTTCCATGGACTTGATTTTTTTTTTCTTTTTTTTAAAGGAATTTAACTCATTAAGGTCATTCTTCCTCGATTTATGTGGTGTATAACCCATTTGGGCCATTCATCTCGGTTCCTTATTGACTTGATGTTTCAAAAAGTTCCTTAAATAGACTTTTTGTGACATGTCCGCCATTTCATGAATATGAAATGTAAACAAACATCACAAAAGGGCATATAATAAATAAATCATTTTTGTAACTCGGAAATTGTTGAAATGTTGAACAACTTAAAGCTAACTCGTAAAGGATGGTTTTTGAGAAGTTTAAATTTTACTTACCACTAAATTATCACACATTGAAATTCAGTTGAAGCAATTCATGAATTAAATGTTTAGATAAACTTAAGAATTTGTATAATTTTATGCTTAAAAGTCATAAACATGGAATTCCATTTTTAAATCGATATTATTTTAACGGATGTTTGATTTATATGCCGTTTTGCAATGTTTCTGAGCAAAATTTAACATGCATCTCCACTGCAGGAGGTTGGCTGCCTTAGCAGATATTCTAGGAAAGCGTATTACCACTTCGAATTTCAGCTGCTGGTAAGGTAACATCTAGGCGTGGCCTCGTGGCAGCGTGTTTGGCTATCACCTCAAAGAGTCGCAGTTCAAATTTGGTATCAGGACCTTTTTTTTCATTAGATGGTATGATTGCTTGAGTATGAAAATCAAACAAGTAGCAAAACTGGCGTGCGTGCCGGCATGTATCGAATAAAATCAAAAACAAAGCAATTAAGTCAGATGAATTGAGGTGATGGGAGGAGAGGAGGGGAGAGGAGAGGAGAGATTTTTGTTTTGTTTTGCTGATTGAACGATTTCTTGTGAGCTGAACAGAAGGTCGTTCAAATCTGTCCCCCTTATTCTGCGCCGCGCGTGAGGTGACGATAGTCGAGTCACCCTAGTCACCCGATTCCAGTAGTCGCTTTAGGTGAAAAAGGTCTTTTAGAATGAACTTGTTGAATTCTTATCCTAATCTAGTAGTCAGCTGGACATGAACCTCTGTCACATCGGCTTCGAGAATAAGGTGACAAGACTCGCATGACTCCGACTCGTCTCGACTATCGTCACCTCACGCGCGGCGCAGAAAAAGGGATTGTAATGAAACTTCAAAGTTTCAATAAGAACTTAAATTGTGGGCTGAACTAAAGGAACTTTAGTTTATTGATTATGCCAATTAAGTTGTGTTTGATCTTTTTAACGAGACTTTTGGTTGCTTGGGGTGTCAGCTTGCCAAATCTTGCCAAAACTTAAATGGTCTTTTGTGAGACCTAATGTACGAAAGAATACGATTTTTCAGGCCTTCCCCTTGTATTTACATCTTGAATTTCACGGTCTTGTTTGTCACTTAAACCGGGGTTTTCGTCCGCAGCTGCAAATAGCTTGCCACATCAAACACTTTCTTGCAAAGTTATCGGCAAAAACAAATTTGAGTTTGCCGGAGACATCACCCCGACCAGTGGCTTTATAAAATTTTTGGCCTGGAAGCTGCCCAAAAATCCATCTTCACGTACGTTTCGTCATCCATGAGGATGCATCCGTCTTACTTCGTTTGAACATTGTTATAAAACTTCGGGCACGTCCTTTGGCTACTTCATTCTGCTTCAATGTCCGGGTTTGATTGTTTACTGGTCCGATAAGATCATATTCCTTCGCACAGACGAATCCTTCTGACAGTGCACCGGTCGGCATTGAATTTCTTGGCGATATCATAGTCCGACTGCCCTGGGTTTACCTTGATCGTTCTCAACACCTTCAAATGTTGTTTCCGATCCTTAGTTCCACGTTCCACTATGATGCTTGGTATCGACCTGCCGATCGATAGTACGCATCTCACAGAAACGTTTAGAAACGCTGCACGCGGTAGATTTGACTATTTTCAACGATTTCTCGATTTTTTAACCTAACCACGTCGGGGCTTTGACACGGGTGTCCAAAATTCATTTTAGTATCACGGCTTCCACCACGTGTAACTTTTTTGAAACAAAAACGAATCGTAATGAAATTCTCAACACTGATAGAGGAAACATACCAAAACAAAGAACTGTCAAAACATTCCAGGTCCGACTACTAGGAACGCTGTGGTACAATATACAGTGCGTCCAGATTTAAGATGAACTATTCATAAAGTCGGGTTCAGGTCAATAAAATACACCATCTTATGCAAATCGGATGCTTAAAGAACAGCATTTTACAGGAATATTACGTCCAAACGTTGTCCCGATTCACCCCAGTTTACGGTACACTTCGCTAATTTCAACCTTTATTTCAGTTAACTGTTTTTCTAGGATTTAATATGAGGGATTTAAAACTGGCTGATGATATAATGGAAAAAGTAGATTTTGGTGTTTTAGCCATACAAAACATCTGGCCTCTAAGTGTACAATCTGATTCATAAAGCTTTACATACAATAAAATCTATAAAACAGTGCATTTAATCCAAGGTGGCAGAATCGCACCCAGGAGGCCACCCTCGATTGTGCATGGCCTACTTTACGCTGTGAGACATGAGACAACACCAGAACGATCAGCCTCGGCCAGCACATATGACAGTCGCAGGCGTGAGCTGATTCAATTTTTTTTAATATTTATGAAAACAATAAAATGTCGGATTACCGAACGCCGAACCCTGTATTCTGGTCGCGCAGAAGAAGGAGGAGAACTACAACGTTGAGAGTCACTTAAGATCCTCGTGAGGTTTTTTTTCCACATACCTACATAGGTGGGTATTTCTGCAACCCCACCACAGTCAGACAGACCAACAGCTTGGTCAAAATACCTTCTGGAGGTACCTCGTCTACATAATGGCAGCAGTGGGTGCGCGCAAGCACATCTGCGTAAGTCCGACAGCAAGCATTGGGCGCGTTAACGAGGCGCAGTAAAGAGTGCGCAGAAGAGAGGTGCTAACAACGGCCACAAATTAGCCGGTGGACTTACGATTAAGTAAGATTTATTACGGCTTTATCACCTCGCGCTGCTCTACCCCGAGCTACATACATACTTCTCACAACAACAACAACAACAACAACAACGGAGTGTTCCGACTGAAGTCCGCGCCAATGTGCCAATCCGGACCCTCTTAGTTAGATGATAATGATGCCCGTATTTATGGATCCTCGGCCGGTAAATGGATTCTCTTGTTGGTGGGATTCCTATCTTAATAACAGGCGTTTGGGAATGATTTCATTTCTAAATAAAAATGTCTCCACAATTTATGGCCAACGATCGCGAACATATGTTTCCGATTGAAGTGCGCTGATTTGAATCGTCGTCATCATCATCGTTGAGAGTCCGAGGTGGCAGATAATCATATCTAGCGTTGTTGTGGATTGATAATCGCATAACTGAAGTTGGATAACTCGGGAGTGTAAATGAAGTTATTAGACCGCTGTTAATTTCGACACATGGCTTCCATATGATTTTTGTTTACTTTCAGGTAATCAAGCAAAACCATTTTTATGAGATAGATTGCTGATTGCTGTACTGCCCATATTTGATAAACGGTCTAATATGCCATTTTTTATAAAATAAAGAAAATTGTGCCATTTGATAGCTTATTCTCTATATAATATCCCTACTTCATTCATTTTTCAAAAAATACATTGGCGAAGGCATACAACCCTAAAGAAAATTTGTCTAATGTGCAATATATTTGATAAATTGTCTAATGTGCATGATGTGTTGAATCATCATTCGCAGCAACCGGTGTCTTACTATAGAAAGTTTTTCTAATCCCTTCTTGTTGTGATCTTGTGGCTTGATGGTATGGGCGTGAGCAATCGCAACAACATTTGAAAACGTATGCACATCAGGCAAATTCAGAGCTATTAGTCAATTTTTGTTCAAGTTATATTTGATAAAGTGGCTACTGAGATTGAAATTATTTTTTTTCATAAATTCTTTATCTAAATTTGCAATTTATCTCAACCGCCTATGTCCTACACCTTTAATGATTGTTATGCACATTAATTTACTTTATTTTGAGTATTAGGATGCAAAAAAATTATTAAAACATTTATTTTGCGTTTTTCTCGCATTGGTTTTCATGGCACATTAGACCGTTTATCAAATATGGGCGGTGTATAAGTACAATGAGTTTTTATGACAAAAATAACAAAAGTAACAATTATGACAAAAATGAAAAAAAATCAAAATTAACAAAAATGATAAAAATTACGAAAATAACAAAAATGACAATAATGATAAAAATATCGAAAATGACACAAATAAAAAAATACACAGTATCGTTCATATTATTGCGACTGATCTTCACTTGTTGGTAGTATAAAAAAAACAAAACTAGTGCAAAACTCGAATTAAAGTGCCAAAGCACTTGGGTGCAGCAAATTTTACCTCTGCACAACCTCGAGCGGGAATGACATTTATCCCTAATGAACTCGTAACTAGCACACGCTTCTCGCTTCTCGCTGGTCCAGAAATTCCAAGTACATGTGACACAGTCATGAACCCCGGATTACCGTTGTGATGATGACCTCATCAAAGGTTCAAAAGCACGTGTCTCGCACAATGGCACCTACATAACTCCATGCCATTCCGTCATCGCATGCTACGATTTGGGGCTTCAGCTTCATTCAGCTCTCTCCCAATTAATCCAGCAACCATTGACTCTCATCATCATTATCGTCATTCTCATGGCCATCGTGGATTGTCCTACATTCCACACGTATAACATATTTAGTCCAGTTACCAGGCCAACTAACCCGCCAAAAATCCCTCCTTCCGTAGGACTGCATCGCGACGACCCTTTAGGAAATTCACCAACCGACAGACAGAAACTCTCCCGGTTACCATATTTCGAAACTCCCGGTGAATGGGCGAGCTGCGAGTCAGTATCCGGAATCAGGCGGACGACAGAACAGGACAGGCAGCAGCGAGCGTGTCATTGTTCCGCTCCCGGGAAACAATTAACATATTTTAACTTAATTAATTAATTGAGCGTCCTCACGTTGGTGCTGGAATTTGCGTTTTTGCTAAATCCCTTCGCCCTCTTGCTGGTAGTCAGACCTCTATGAACGAACCCACACGATTCGGGCTAAGAGCTCAAGGGTTTTCTCGGTTTCTTCGAAGGATGAGTTTTTCTTTTTGTGTCTCACATTCAAAATCCGGGACCATTTCAAATGCTCTGGGGGAACGAATGAAACCTTAATCGGGAGCCCTGGCGATGCAGGCAGATTTAAAATGTATATCAGCCAATTTGTTTCGTGTTACAATTTAATTTTTTTCCTCCTTGAGCGTTTACAGCTGTTGACTTTGTTGGTGGCATCATCGCCTACTTCGTTAAGTGACGGAAAAAGGTTCTTTGTTTTGTGCTTGGCAGCACCTCTGACATCCACTCCAAGCAGAGAAGAAAAAAACACACGTCAAACCTCAAGGTAGATGCTGGGTTTTCACCTTAGGAGCTATGGAATATTTACCATCAGGTGTTCTGCTTCGGTATGAACTTCAAAAAAAACTTCGATATTATACGGATTTTTTTTCTCTATTCCTTAGATGGAGCGATTACCCTAATCCATCCAGAGGAAGAAGGTCTCAATCGGTTGGGGATTGACCTCCCAAAAAGTGCGTGGTGTTGAAAGGCTTCCTGTTGTCCCCCTTCCACCAATCTTCTGCACCACCCACTCACGCATGTCGAATATCTTTTTTGTCCTCTCTCTGGAGGTGGACATACGGGATAAAAAAATATCCCAAAAGACAACCGCACAAAAACGGCTAAAAGACGCCCGTCTTAGCCGGATTAAGGTGACAAAAGCAGGGCACGCAACCAAGCAAACCTAACGGCAGCTGAAAGGCAGAAGCTCCACGGCCTACTACTGCTGCTTCTGTACGCCTCCGAGAACAGAAACAAACACAGGACAAATCAACCGGAGAGAGTAGGTATCGACAGGGCAGCAAAAAAAGAGGCAAACTAAATGGCGACAACCCAAACAAGACGCCATAAAAAGCAACACATAATTACTTAATGTGGCACACACACTGAAATTAAAGCATCAACAGCGGAGGCAAAACAAACCCAATCGCTGAGAAGAAGAAAAAAAAACCAGACAGAAATTCGACGGCATCGTAGTCTTTCCCCACACTCCATGAGGCATCCAATGGAGTCCTTCTGGTTTGGGGTTTCGCTTTTTTTTTTTGCGAAGACCAGGATCGGATCCGTTCTGTCGAGAATCGTTCTCGCCGTCCGGGAAAAAGAAGTATGGTCGAAAGTCACGCATCACGCAATGTCTTGCTAATTAAAATTTATAATGTACACACGACACTGTGCGACGGACGACGATCGGATCGGAAGTGGGAGCGTAGCCTAACAGCAAACAAAAAATGGAAGGAAGGATGAAAACCAAATTCTTGGTACGGCCATGCATCGCAGCAAGCTACCGAATGGATCTGAGAATATGTTGCTCGCATTAAGTAGGCTGTGGCATTGCGATATTGAAGCGGAAATTTCGAATGAGTACTGAAGCAAGATGAAATAGTTCTTAATTATTGAACGAATCAATCATATTCTTCAAATAAACGTCGATTGGAATTCTAAAACCATTAAAGACTTCCAATCAGACCAACTCAATAATTTAATAAACATAAAGGCTGAATAAAAGATACTTAAGAAGGTAGAGGGGGATGATCCAAATGACAAAAATAACAAAAATGACAAAAATGACAAAAATGACAAAAATGACAAAAATGACAAAAATGACAAAAATGACAAAAATGACAAAAATGACAAAAATGGCAAAAATGACAAAAATGACAAAAATGACAAAAATGACAAAAATGACAAAAATGACAAAAATGACAAAAATGACAAAAATGACAAAAATGACAAAAATGACAAAAATGACAAAAATGACAAAAATGACAAAAATGACAAAAATGACAAAAATGACAAAAAATGACAAAAATGACAAAAATGACAAAAATGACAAAAATGACAAAAATGACAAAAATGACAAAAATGACAAAAATGACAAAAATGACAAAAATGACAAAAATGACAAAAATGACAAAAATGACAAAAATGACAAAAATGATAAAAATGACAAAAATGACAAAAATGACAAAAATGACAAAAATGACAAAAATGACAAAAATGACAAAAATGACAAAAATGACAAAAATGACAAAAATGACAAAAATGACAAAAATGACAAAAATGACAAAAATGACAAAAATGACAAAAATGACAAAAATGACAAAAATGACAAAAATGACAAAAATGACAAAAATGACAAAAATGACAAAAATGACAAAAATGACAAAAATGACAAAAATGACAAAAATGACAAAAATGACAAAAATGACAAAAATGACAAAAATGACAAAAATGACAAAAATGACAAAAATGACAAAAATGACAAAAATGACAAAAATGACAAAAATGACAAAAATGACAAAAATGACAAAAATGACAAAAATGACAAAAATGACAAAAATGACAAAAATGACAAAAATGACAAAAATGACAAAAATGACAAAAATGACAAAAATGACAAAAATGACAAAAATGACAAAAATGACAAAAATGACAAAAATGACAAAAATGACAAAAATGACAAAAATGACAAAAATGACAAAAATGACAAAAATGACAAAAATGACAAAAATGACAAAAATGACAAAAATGACAAAAATGACAAAAATGACAAAAATGACAAAAATGACAAAAATGACAAAAATGACAAAAATGACAAAAATGACAAAAATGACAAAAATGACTAAAATGACAAAAATGGCAAAAATGACAAAAATGACAAAAATGACAAAAATGACAAAAATGACAAAAATGACAAAAATGACAAAAATGACAAAAATGACAAAAATGACAAAAATGACAAAAATGACAAAAATGACAAAAATGACAAAAATGACAAAAATGACAAAAATGACAAAAATGACAAAAATGACAAAAATGACAAAAATGACAAAAATGACAAAAATGACAAAAATGACAAAAATGACAAAAATGACAAAAATGACAAAAATGACAAAAATGACAAAAATGACAAAAATGACAAAAATGACAAAAATGACAAAAATGACAAAAATGACAAAAATGACAAAAATGACAAAAATGACAAAAATGACAAAAATGACAAAAATGACAAAAATGACAAAAATGACAAAAATGACAAAAAATGACAAAAATGACAAAAATGACAAAAATGACAAAAATGACAAAAATGACAAAAATGACAAAAATGACAAAAATGACAAAAATGACAAAAATGACAAAAATGACAAAAATGACAAAAATGACAAAAATGACAAAAATGACAAAAATGACAAAAATGACAAAAATTACAAAAATTACAAAAATGACAAAAAAAATCTTTTAACGAATAAGATGTGGAAGGAATAGCGCAATATAAACAAAACAATTCAGTTAACTTTTTCACACTCGTATCTCTTACCATCCAATTGAGTTTTTCTTTCATAATTTTTCGTCATTCAAGAAATAAATTTCAGATTGAAATCTAATTTTCATTTACTCTATCTTATTATTAAATATTTATAATAGCTGTAAAGTTAGATCTTTAAACGTTAGGTGTTTAAACGTTTCTGGCTCGTATAATTTTTTAAAAAATTGTTTGTGTGCTTGAATTCCTCAGTGAATCTTCTTTATTATATCAACAATTCTTTCTTAAGCCTAGTTCAGATTAGGCTACTTGAACTGCGATTTTTGTTATGAGACGAATTTTGTTGTATGTTCTGATCTGAGACAGTCTCAGTGTCTCCGGAATAAAATAAGAGACCGTCTTGAGAGATCAACGCCTACTTTAAAAAAAACTAAAATTTGACAGTGGTGGTTTTTCTAATTATATCAAATTAAAAACTTCCAAATGTTTTTTTTTTCAATCTCATTTAATTCATGTTCAAATTAATTCAGCTCCTCAAGGCATGAAGAACACCGGTCTAACAAACACGAAGCACGATTCACGTGTAAATGATTTTTCAACAACATGGTGCAACCGTTTAGGTGTGAAAATTGAAAAGAAAACTGTCCGGATCGATTTCTTAAGTATAGCCCCCCGAAATCCGAAAATGAGGAGAAAACCCGAAATGAAAAACAAAAAAAAACACCACCAAACAAAAGTTTCACATGGCGGTGGATGGCAATGAAATTGGAATTAGCTTAAACACTATCCTTCGAAAAAAAAAACCCAATTGGTGGAGGGGAGGAAAATCATTTGCTCCACGCTGCTGAAATTGAATTCGCAAATCGACTCATCTGATCCCCCTTAGAGTCCCCCACCCAATTGAGAAACACATTGAGGTGTCCTGCAAGAGAACTCTTGAAAGCTCAATTATTTCGTCGACGATTATCTTCATCGGTGTCGGTTTTTTTTCTCGCTCTCTTCCTCTTTTTTCGGCGATGGTGGGGTAGAATCGCTTTGGTCTCACCTCACTCTCCTAGGGAACTTGGGCAATAAATGGCAAATCGTAAATGAAGATGGCGCGCGCAAATGGCTCAGGATGATGGCGGTGGGGGAAAGCGAACGAAAATTACCTGGTGAATTGTTGTTAACACCTATCCAATTCGGCCGCTAAATATAGGTTGTTGAAAATGAAAACCAGAATAAATGGGAGAGCGCGAGCGGAAACTTTTGGTTCCACTTGGAACCAATTTTTAGTTGCAGAAAAGCGGTCAGGATCCACCCATTGTTTTCGATTTTTTTTTTGATTTTATAGGCACTAAGACAGTTTTAGAGATTGGAACTTTGAATCGTTTTTGATATTGATTCCGATTAACAACATTTAAAAATCTTAAATCTATTTCAATTTTAAATATGGAAAAAAGTCGAATGTAGGTGTATCTCAGGAATTTCAAACTTTGATTATCAATATTGCAATTGGCATTTTCTTTTTTTTTCTCAAACCAAAATGATTCTTTCCAGAGAACGGAAGCTTACGAATTTCGAGGAGCAAAACGACCAGCTCGATTGCAATCATCATTCGATTCATAAAACTGGATCAGCATCAATCATTTTTTGAACGCGGAACAACAGCGAAAAAAAGGCGCAGGTAATCCCTCACAACTGGTGGGTATTATTTTTACGATGCAGCAGCTTTTTGAGAACAACAACAACAGGCAAAAAAAAGCCAAAACAATATAAAATAAAGACGAGAATCGCTTATAACCATCCGGGGTCATAATTGAGCCGAATTAGCCACCGGTCAGGGACTTGGAGAGGACCGTTTATTGCAATGGAACCGTTAAAGCCACACCATTTCACCATTTCGGTGTGTCCAGGAGGTCGGCCAAGTCAGGGCAGTTGAGTCGAGAGTTCTCGGATCGGTCTCCAGTGCCTTTTTAGGGCTGGGCACGATTTTCCAGCCACAGCAGCGAATTTTTGTCTCGGCATAAAAATATGTATACATATATAAAGTTGCATTAAATTCCTTGCCCAGCTTTGGGTTGGCTTTTGGAATTGTTTAGCCAGTTTTCTCATCTCGTTCTCGTATGGATTTTGGGATGCTGCAGCTGCTCCTCGACTCTGCTGTCGTTTTTATCCGGCAAGGAGGATAGCCTGGAGAAGTTTTTGAGTTGCGATGCTTGGCTTGGCCATTAATAAATCTGGTTATGGCTCGTAAAGAGAGGTTCAACGAGGAAGAATGAAAAAAAAAAACCTTACCCGGAACTCACTTTTCTGGTCAAGTACTAGGACGTCGTCGTCGAAATGGTACTGAATGGTTGCGCCCCGGTAGAATCTGACTCCGGATGGATCGAGGTAGTAAATTATAAAAAAGGGGTAAATGAAATCATACGAACGGAGCCAACTGAATCTCAACAACGAAACGCGTTGCTTGTAAGGAAATCAACAAACAGCAGCAGCAAACAGCGAAAAAAACGTCGAAGCCACTCGAGGTTCTACGTTATCTAACGAGTTTTGGTGCAAAAAAGTGTATATAGGAGGAAGATCGTTTTAGTTAACGAGAATTGCATGCGGAAGCCAATAAAGCATTCAGCTTTAATGTTGAGCACAACACTAGGGAATAGTATTTTTGGTGCATGTGTTTTATTAACTGATTTTGGAAGATTATGGCGTGCTGAACTAAAATCATTTGTCTGATTTTGTCTATCACAAATTTTTACAATACCTGGCTTTATCTGGGCATTTGATTTCGAATTTTACGAAATAAAAACCAACAAATCTAAGTAGAACTCGGAAAACTTTGGAAATTAAATGAAGAAACCAGAAATGCTCACTTTATAAGCATAAGTATGGGTATGAATAATGCAAAACTAATGTTAGTTTTTCGATCATTATTGAAATTTGCATTGGTTTATGCACTCTTCACCCTTTTTGATGTTGAAAAAAGTACTGCACGGAAAATAAAAAAAAAGGTAAAATTTACCGAGAAGCGAGGTGATTTTTTTCTACCCCTTTTTCGAGGTAAATTTCACCTTTTTTTCATTCACCTTGAAAAAAGGTAAATTTGGACACTGGACTGGATTTTGTTTTCTAGATAATTTTTCCAACAGTACGAAATATCGATTCCAGAGTGCACATCGATCGATTTGAAGAAATGCTATCCCAGTTAGAAAATGCCACCCAACTATAAAAAACACGCAATTTCTACGTTAAAATCAGGCTAAACAGGTACATTTTTCCTGCAGGGCATTTTCTGTCATTTTTTTCAGTTTTGCCACCTGCCTTCGGTATTGCGAACCTACAAAATCTGACAAAAAAAATTAGACAGAAAATGGTTGAAATTTTGTTCTAAGTTTTATGTCAGTGTGATCAAAGCTTTTACCATATAATTATTTTAAAAAAAAACTTGAGGCAAGTCATTTCTTCGCAAGGTTCGTGGCAATTCGGCTTTCGCGTTCTTCCGAGACACTATGGCCGCTGAATTCTCCTGCAGATACATCTGGTCCGGCTTTTCCGGAATCATATTTGGAGGATGACGTGGAATACATTTCGAAGCTTTGTGGGCCGATTTACAAAATCAAAGTATTATGACAAGAACCAGCACAACTAAATGATATCTAAGAAACACTTACCATTTCGTTCCGATTTTCACATATTGGACACGAAACAAAACTTCCTTCATGAACGAAAAAACTGCTTAACCTCAATAAACGGGTTCGACAAACAATTAGGGGGAAGTCGTCTATGACCGGACACCTTCTATGGCCAGACAACATTGATTTTTCGAAAACGATATATCCTTATATTGTTTTAACATCATGAAAATAAAGTAAATAGTAGCCTGATATGGTGTTAGAAATATGGTACTCCAATCTGAAAAGGTAAACAAATTATAGGCATCGAAAGCTTTCGCCAAGTAGTTCGGAGAGGATCGCCTAAACTTTACATTTATATTGTGATCAGTTTTTACGGCTTGTCAAATGTGAATTGCACATAAACGTCATCGTTGGTTGGTTATCTTTCGACTTCAGTAGATGTAAGATAACAAAACGGAAGTTCAAACAAAATATTAGGAACATAAAAAAAAAGTGCGATTTCCCTATGACCGGACACCATATTGTTCTCTATGACCGGACAAGAAAATATTCAAAATTATAAATGATTTCAACTTGATACTTTCATTTTTTCATCTCTATAGCACCCTCAATTGGTTAGCTGAAGATACGGATTCAATAACCAAACTATTTTGGTCCTCTGATAATATTTAAATTTTGCTGTCCGGTCATAGACAATTTTACTCTAGTTTTTTCGAAAGAAATGTTACATTCTGGTTTGTCAAAAAAACTTTTATAAATGGCTTCATAGAATGTCCAGTATTGAAAAGTACTTACTCACAAGACCTAAGAAAGTGATTTCAGTCATTTTGCTACGTTTTTGTGCCATTGGTGACAACTTTGGTGATAAAATTCGTAGTGTCCGGCCATAGACAACACTTTTGGAAATGAGTGAAATCTAACATAAAATGATTTCTCTTACCACATGAATATGTTTTAAATTAATTTTTTTCTAATACTGTTTAGTGATCATAATATTGATACTCTTCAAATCAGTAGAGGAACCAATATCTACAAAAACTTACTTTTGAAGTTATTGCTTAAAAACCTTAAGTGTCCGGTAGTAGACAACTTCCCCCTACTTTTTTTGATGAATTATGGTACCGTGTTGTTTAGCTCAATCCAGGTCAACTTCACCTCTGTAGATGACTAAATTTATTCCAATTTGAATCTAAGATTTGAAATTCTAATTTCAACTTTTCCAACTGATTGAGCTCAAATGCTTTCTATTAACGGAAATGTGGCATGTTTCATATTTTCAAAACCAGTACTGGACTCCAATGAACGTAAAACATATTTGCAGAAATTTACTAAACTATTTTAAATTTGAATTAAAAATCGATTTCGTCTCTGTTTTGAATCTGATGCTTTGGGGTAACATTGGTCAGCCTCTATTTTAGACGGTTTTTACAAGTTTTCTTGATCATGAAGGATACAAAACACCTTCAATATATTTACAAATGCTAGTTTATAAATTTTATCTTGCTTTTTAACGTTTTCTTTTAAAAACATTTATAATCGAAGAAAGAACTATTATGATGCATACATTTAGGGGCAAACATTAAAATAATTGCTAATTAGTTTGAGCTACAAAATACAAATGAAATTATACCTTAACACATTCCTCTAGACCCTCCTTCTATTTCTATTTTAATTTTTTTTTTTTTTTCAAAGTTTACCATTTGATAGGGTTCCTATCCATTTTTCCAATACGGGTTTACTCTTGGAAATGTCCTTATTTTTTAAATATCAAAAATTTATCACTAAATGACTATGAGAATATAATAATAATAATAATTCATTTTATTCCTGTAACGTAAGATACAATCTTTTTGAATTGTTACAATTGGGTTTTCTTAGTATCATTTTTGTTCGCACATAGTTTGTTTCTGATGCACTTTCATATCTAACTATAAAATACTCGATTACTGTCTTATCAATGCAAATCTTACTAGTGAAGCCTTCTTGAACTCTGATTTCGATTTCAGGGATTTAACATGGGTAGGAAGATTATTCCAGTTCGCGATGCCTCTAACGAAAAATGAATTGTTATAATATACCGAATGATGTGATGGAATAGTTAAATTTAGTGTTCTAGAATTTCTAACGGGAATTAATAGCCTTTTAATATATTGGGGAGCTTCTCTATGGAGCATTCTGTGGATAATAACGCAGGACCTATATTTATAAAAATTATGAAATGGGCAGCCCAGTAGCTCCTTTTGGAGATGAGAAACACTAGAAAATCTAGACAAATTGTAAACATAACGGACGCATGAATTGAGCGCAACACGAAGTCGGTCTAAAGTCCTAGCAGAGCAATTTGAATAAATGAAATCCCCTAAAGCACTATATAAATACACATGTATATGTACTATACAAAGAAAAAAAAGTTATTCTTTCACTTTCAACAGCCCGTTTGCATCTCAATGCTTTTTGGTATCATCAGGAGAGCTATTTGTTTTCAAGCCTTAGAAAACATAGATATTTTAGGATTTAGAAATTGAATTTTTACTTATAGAAAAAAATTTCAAATACAAACCAAATTTAGCCTATTTGATACTCAGGTTTACAAATATAGAAAAAAAAATTTCGAAAGTTCAAACTTTAGACCGAGTTATTGATGATAATGTGCAAAAATGTATTGTTGGTCAAAATTACCCCCGTTTCACGGTACAAACTTTTCTTTAAATTTTCATCTTCTTAAAGAAATACCCTGAATTCAGTATGTATATCGCTCTCTATATGACCAATCTCAAATTATTAATGATTACCATAAAAACACTCTCATAGTGGAATTGCAAATTTTATTGAGCGATTCTTTAAACATGAGTATTTCTATACTTTCAATCTCCATCTTATTCCAAATTTATGATTCTGTGCCTTGAACATATCATTTTCATTCTGAATTGTGGTTTTCAATTAAACTTTTTTAACATTTAGAAGAACAAACAAAAAAGCTTCAAAAATTTTCTAAAACCTTTAATCATAAGCAAATAAATAGTTTTTAATATAATGAAGAGATTAATCACCATAATGTCTGTTTGTTACTTGATTTATCGGCCTTATCGGCGAAAAGTGATGCCGTTTTTAGTAAGAACATAATAAGATTATAAAATTTTATAGGCGGATAGAAAGCTAGAAGAAATGAAAGATAGTTAAAATGAGCGGGTAGAATTTATCATAAACATTATCATCACACAATTCTACCCGCTCATTATCACCATTTTTCATTTCTTCTTACTTTCTATCCGTCTATGAAATTTCATAATCTTAAGATGTTCTTACTAAAAAGGACATCACTTTTTACCGATAAGGCCGATAAATTAAGTAACATAATATTTAATTATAAATTTCAATCCGCATTTCATTTTAAAAATTTCACCTATGAACTCGATTTTTTCTTGTGATTTAAAAGATATGAAAGTGAAATAAACACATGGATTTGAATTTTAAACTTTGCAATTCCTGCTTTCCTCTGATTATTGCTTTGATTCTCAATTTTGTATTTGAATTTGATAGTGCGATTTTAATTTGACAGTTTGTATTGTGGGTCTCTTTATTCATTTTAGGTTTTGCATTTCACTGTTGAACTGTCTGTATCTCCATTGAATTTGAATTGAATTCTTTTGTGTTTTTTGTCAATTTTAGATTCTATGTTTGAAGTCTTTATGTTACTTCCCAAAAATCACTAGGAAAATATTAATTCTGCTTCCGACGGAGCTCATACCAAGTGATTGATAATTAAATGAAAACGGTTTAATATCTTTCTTTATATTTTTCTAATCCAGAGATTTTTGGTAGGGACCGGAATATTTCATAGTCATGAGCCAAAAATTACGACTAATGATTCAATTCTTTTCCTCTCATGTCGTTAGTTGAAGATTTTTTTTAAATGAAAGCATGCTATAAATGATTGATTTGGTTAAGAAAGATTTTTCATTATTACATTATGTTATTGATCATTGAGATCTGTTAATATTTCGAACATGTCATGAGAAAGATCATCAGTGCTTATAATCAAAGAGAAGATTTGAAGAACCTCTTAGCTGAATGAAACTATGATTTCAAAGTAGTCGATGATTCCTTTGAATTCAGCCACAGTATTTGATAAACAACAATTTTTACTCAGGAACCCAAAATAGCACTTAAAAGAACAATGAAAACGTTGACATTGTTAAGTGTAAGTTAATAAATTTAATTTCAATTGAAATGCCTCACAACTTTGGAGTATTTGTCGAAATATTGGATTTTCCTAATTTTCCAGTTCGTGATTCAGCTAATTCTGCTAATTGAGGTTCAATGTGAGGTGTAGGGGATATAAGCAAAAAGTGAGCACCATAAAGAATTTTTTATATGACCTTTCAAATAACCAGCTGTGGTCTGCAAAACCAAGCACTTTCATTATATCAATATGAGCTTCTAATCGAGCAAAATTTATATAAATCAAAAGATTTTTACTGCAACTTCAACAAAATGGGTTATTTTTGATGCAACACATAATAAAGCCTCTACATTCGGCTGGCCAAAAATTGCACTATGTATTTAATTTTAAAGCTTCAAATAATGGCTTTGGGTATAAGAAAAAAACTTTTGCAAGGCAGCGACTCAGAAAAATGATGTTCAGAAGTCGCACTGGTTCGATTTTTGGAAAAAAGATCATTTTTTTGACATTTTGTCGTAATAACATTTTCAGATCTTGAAAAAGTATCAAACATGTGTCTCTAATATTTTTTAAATTTTCTTTATATTGTGGGTTTTAAACTAAAAATATTTTACGACTGTTTTGGACTCTCAATTTGTATGTATGATTTTTTAAATTACGCAATACTATGAATTTTTGAGAAAAAAAATTACAATTCATAAAAAGTGTACTTTGGGTTAAGATTTTCAATCAATATTGAATTCAGAAGATGCGCAACGTTATAATGTGCAACTTTGTAGAAGAAAGTGTATAGCTATTACTTGTCGTTAAAAAGTTATTCAAGTTTTTCTGAGTGAAAAAGTCACAAATTTCAAACTTTTGCTAAGAATTGCTTTATATTATGATGTGTATGAGTTTCGAGCAATCTAAACTTCTGATATCAAACTTTTTCATCATTTTATCCATCCTTGAATCAGCAGAAATAACCATGACTAATTTCTAGATTTTTATTTTAAATTTATTTAGTAACTCGACCTTCAATCAATAAAAAAAATCCAAAAACTTGGAATAGTTTTTTTTTCTGGTGATTTAAGGATCGATAAAAAGATGAAAAAATTTGACATCAGGAGTTTATTTGGTTCTTAGATTGCTCAAAACTCATCCACCATCATAATATAAAGCAATTCTTAGAAAAAATTTAAAAATTGTGACTTTCTTCTACAGTGAAACTTTAATTACTTTGAAACGACAAGTCATAGCTATACACTTTCTTCTGCAAAGTTGCACATTATAAAGTCGCGCATCTTTTGAATTCAATATTGATTAAAAATCAATCCAAAGTACACTTTTTTGTTGATTTTTAATATTTTTTCACAAAACTTCATAGTATTTCGTAAATTAAAAAATCATACATACAAATTGAGAGTTCGAAATAGTCCCAATAAATGTTTAGTTTAAAACTTACATTATAAAGAAAATTTAAAGAAAATATTAGAGACACATATTTGATACTTTTTCAAGATCTGAAATTGTTATTAGGGCAAAATGCTTAAAAAATGATCTTTTTCCAAAAATCGAACCAGTGCGACTTCTGAACATCATTTTTCTGAGTCGCTGCATTACAAAAGTTTTTTTCTTACACCCTAAGCTATCATTTGAAGCTTGAGCCCACAAAATCCCAGACATAGTGCAATTTTGGGCCACCCTACTCTACATATAATGAAATTTTATTTCCTTGTGCTCGAAAATCATTGCCCAAGTAACAATTTTAGTTTTATAAGAAACTGGAAGGATACTTCAAAACTTCGTTACAAAACAACGTTTAGTTATTAACCCCATTAAAACATCTTTAAAACACTTATAAGTGTGAAAAGGCCCACCTACAGGAGGTTCTGAAGATAACATTACAAGTACGTTATACAACCATAAGGACTTGAAATGGTTTTGCGGAGTGCTACTTCAAGATAATCAATT
Organism: Uranotaenia lowii; assembly: GCF_029784155.1. NCBI lineage: Eukaryota > Metazoa > Arthropoda > Insecta > Diptera > Culicidae > Uranotaenia > Uranotaenia lowii. The sequence continues at coordinate 10,145,489 of NC_073692.1, read as the reverse complement.
CTCGTTGTAGAAAAAAATCTCTTGCGAAGCAATTGTTTCCAAAAGAGGGGTTTGAAATTGCTTCCATTAAAACAAAATGATCAAACTCAAGAAAAAAAACGCAGACAAGACTCCGAACTAAGTATTATTATTCTGCCAGTCATTTTTCAACAGGCTTATTTTTCGTTATTTTCATGCACAATGTTTTTGCGCATTTAAATTTGTCGATTAACTTTTCGAGAAATTGATGAATAATTCAGGCCCTCCTGAAATTCTGGGAAATAAGAAAGCTAAATATTGAAATTTTAAAACAACGAATATTTCCGAACCATTTTTGCGGCTATATTTTAGTCCATTATCTATTTTTTTGTGTAATATTTAATGATTATAACTTCTCTTGAAGCTATACATGCCTAATATCGCTGTGTTCAATAATATTTAATTAAGGAGTATCTTTTCATTTTAATTTTTCCATCAGAAAATGGCGATTTATTCAAAATACCTTTTAATCTTGACTAAACCATTTATAAGTCCAACTGTTCTGGAAGAATGTCGTTATAAGAACATTTCATCTTCTGAAAATCGGTTTTGCACCTTATACAACCAAACAGCCTTTTCACGGATCTTTCTCAGTGTTATTGTGTTTCAGTGCAGCTGACAGTTCGAAACAAATCAAAACAAAAAATTGTCTCGTCGACCGCCGACCGGCAAATTATAGAAACAGTCTTTATGTGTTTTTTGACTAATAAATTCCAAGGTAAATATTCTGAGATGATTAAAAATAACAATATAGTTAGATGTTTACAGTTCACAGGTTCGTCCACTTTATGGCACCCGGAATATGCAATCCCGCAACAAAGCGAATATGCAGCCATGGCTATCTACCCGGAAGAATGGCGAAGCGCTAGGAACCTAAATCGGATTCCGGATTTCTACATTTCCGAATCAGGGAGGCTGAAAACCGAGAAACGATGAGTTTATTTTGGTTAAGCAGAACCTAGCTTATTCCAATGTGCCGGAAAGTGAAAAATGAATAAATTAATTGTGTGAAAGTGATTTTT